>NW_024870594.1:0-96886 GCF_013358625.1 Macadamia integrifolia
AGGACTTAGTAATGTTGCTTAGGTGGATGTGATTTAAAATGTACAGCATGGCATGTAGTGCATATGATGTGTTGTGATGTGTGGACTGCTGTGTGGTCCATCTTTCTACTTACTGAGCTAGTGAGCTCATCCCACGTATACGCCCCTTTTTAGATTATTTTGTAGGTCATACATCTAAGGAGCACGGGGTGGGTCCCACAGTCGAGTTTCCTGAAGAGGACTGGTGGACCCCTAAGGAGTTAGAGCACGACACTGACTGCTCATGCAAGAGCTGTGCTGCGGGACAGCAGTTCTGAGGCCGAGCTGAGCTCCACCTTTAAGGCCGTGCTGAGCTCCACTTCTGAGGCCGAGCTGAGCTCTTCTATGTGATGCCGAGCTGGGCTCAACCCTTGATGCTGAGCTGAGCTCTAGCCTTGATACCGAGCCGAGCTGTGTACTCTAATTGTTTTGGTGGAGTTCCTTATGTATTTGATATTTGAATTTTATTCTTTTTGTGTAATTATTATGCCTTCGAGCCAAATGTATAAAATTATTGTATCACAATTCGGGTATCAAGTATTATGGGATTATTCAAAGGTAAAACTTAGTCTTTCGCTGATCTGATGAGTTTATATTAGTTGTGTATGCTGTGGTGGAATACAGTATCTGATGATCCTAGCAGGTTTGGGTTAACCGGTGTTAACTCGATCACTGGCCTGGTTCGGTGTGAATGGGGTGTGACAATTGTAGTGTTTTGAAAATATAGTGCGACTCAAATGAGGTGTATAACCTGTAATCTGTCTTTATATTTAGATATGTATAAATGTATAAATCCATCAAGTGGCCAACTTTTGTTTTTCCACACCCTCTGAAGTGAATGTAAATCTAATCAATTTATTTTGTTTAACAAATTTTTCTTCTTTCATTAAAATAATAATAATTAAAATAATTAAAATCCTATGGCCATCCTTTAGCATTTTCTTGCATTAGACTCCATCCAGACTATTACATGCTCCCACCCCTTTTCTCCGATCTCCTTAAACCCCACCACCCCCATAGACCTGCCAAAAACTAAATATTTTCACCCAAGCTTAGTTTTAAACTAAACATCTTTAAATTCTCATTGTCTCAACCCTTGCTCAATTATTTTATATTATTAGCTTCATTTTTCACATTAGATAGTCAACCAACTCTCATTGTGCCTTAATGATGTCAATGTGCTGTGAAAGAATAATTAAAGGGGTAGTGTTAGACTTATTTGAAATGTACATAGATGATGCACTAACCTTTGAGATGTAGTCCTCGTATCAAGTACAGAAGTTGAAGCAACAGAAAGTTCCATATGCAAGTACAATAGGGTGAAGTCGTATAAGATACTTTCCTTAAGGTATTAAAGAGCCCCTAATTTGTGCATAAAGGGTCGACCTGCTCTTTTACTTCCAAGATAAAATCACCCCCTAATCACAAAGGTTGCACTCCTAAGTGTGATTAATATAGGGAGCCTGTAAGTTATATTAAGAAACTTAAAAAGAGGGAGAAGAGAAGAAGAAACAGAATGGAATACAATACTGAACGTATTTACTATGAGTGTACAAGACAAACACAGACATGATTCTTTGGATTTGTTATGAATTTCTGGCATATAGGCAGTGGTATATGAACAGGTGTGTTATAGACCCAAACATACCTGTATATGAACAGGTGTACCTGTACGTCTACAGGTACCTATATGTACAGGTATGTGTCCCTTCATACAAAGGGTGCACCTATTCTCTATAGGTGTCAATGTATGTACATATAGGTGTGTCCCTTGTATGTATCTATGCATATAGGTGTGTCCCTTGCATAATATACATGTATGGGTGTGTCCCTTAACACTATACATTTACTGATAAGTAAGTACATATATAGTCAACTTTAGCTCACATGCTTTTACTAATACCAAAGAAATTGAACAATTGAAGAGACTAGTTGTTTTGAACTTAAAACTCCAACATAATGCGATCTAATCTATTAATTTGGAATGTATTACAATGTTGTCAAATTAGTAACTTGCTAAAGTTGGAATCTTGTTTTAGTAACTTCCAAAAAACAAAATTAAAACATAGCAAAGACATCAAAATAGAATGTGAGAACTTTGATTTAACAATAGTAAATTGACAGAGAAAGTGAATATTAGAAATAGAAACTATAGAACTGCACAAATATCTCACAAATTAGCAACTAAAAACCACATAGAAGTTGGAGATGGAATTACAAGCTAGTGAAAATAAATCAGCAGCAAAATAGAAACTAGTACAATAATAGAAATTTTACTTACCTATTATTGGGAAGTCTGGGTCATGTTCATAAATTTTGTATAAATGTAAGCATCATAGACTCCATTTTAGAAAGCAACCGAGACTCCATTTCATCTACCTTCTGATCTTGCTAAGAAATCTTCTCACAACACTCAGATAGATCTTTCAGATACTCGATCTTTCAACTGTGAATTCTCTGAAATCGGATCTGCAATCTGATGAAAACTTCTCTCACCACGCAATCCCTCAATGCCATACATTGTTTTTGGGTAATTCCAGCACCCCACATTGCCACCTTCCCATAAATATCTGGTCCCATTATTTTTTTTCAAACAGATTCTTGATATTCAAGGTCATTTTGTAGCTCTTCATTTACCTTTGCACGTTCTTCACCAAACCTCCTCTGCAAGTAACATTATAATATTTCACTACAGTGGCCGTAAAAAGAGAAAAAAAACCACTTAAATATACATACCATTCTCTCAGCTGACTCGGAGTCTATAGCAGTCTGAGTCTTCTTAGACTTGTGAGTTGCTCTGAATAATCCAACACGAGTGGGAGGGACATGATCTGGGTGCTCATTTTGCTTAAAAATAAAACATATATAATAAATGAAATTTAAATATTAGGAGTAAAATAAAGCCAAGCACAATGTTTGCAATATTAATATAAAACAAATATATCATTTATCATCTGATCGCGCTTGACAGCATAAGAAGTTGCTCCAATCATATGACGTATTTTTTGTTTGGACTTATTTTCTATATTCATTTTATAAATGGCCTAACAATCAATTAAAACTGGTATGAACAAAATATAAGAGCATAATGAAATCAATAATTAACCAAAAAAAGATAAAGACTTTAAATTACTATAACCATAAATTTTTTGTCCCTCCACAAATTAAACATCACATCCCATTGTTCTCTTGTCATACGCTAAAGATCAACATTCGCACATCGTTCTGAATCAGTTTCATACTTATTATAAAACATGGATTTCAAATCCATTTTGTAATCCCTCCATTAGTCATTCAATTTATCTAATCCTTGCTCTTTTCATTGAGGTCAAATTTTTCCTGTTAAAAAATAAAACTAATGAATGGTTATACAATATAACTAAACATTTTTTCATGTCAAAAATACAAATTATATTATGATAAATATAATACCATTATTTTGTTCCAAGCATCCTCTTTGTTTGGCTGTGGCAATAACCACCAATCAATAATTGTTACTGGTAAGAGTAAGTAGTTTCTTGCCTATATACCAACCCAAGTATTCAATTTAGCAACAGAGGCACGATCACCACAAGGTTGGCCTTTTCATTTGTTATGATATGAATCTTTTGTTCACTGGGTATGGTTGCAATGTCATGTATCATAGTTCTTCTCCTCTACCCCTTACGTCTACGACCTATGAAAGATTAAATAGAAAAATAAATTAAGTTTTCAGAACAGTTTTACTTGACATTAAGTTTAAAGAGTAATGATAAAATTGACTTGACCTGGACCAGTTTGGCTCGTGCTACCACTTTCCTCATTGCTCATCTTCCAAACAATATTAGAAAAACTTGTTTTCAATGAAATTAGTCATATGTCAGCATGTATGGCTCTATCATAATATAAATTGTATGAATAACCATAATATTTGAACCATAAAATTAAACCCACATCAAAACCATAGTAATCCATTTTTGTTTTTCTTATTAAAGAACCAAGACAATCTTAGCAAAAGATAGACAAATGTTTTGAACAAGAAATATAACAAAAGAGAGATACATGACAATTATGGCTATAATCAGGTTTTAGATAGGAAATACAACAAGAAATAGACAAATGCTTTATTAATTCAATTATTTTGTGTTCTAAGATCTTTGATGCATTAAAAGAATAAATCCTAACATAGAATTCCTATGCCAATAAAAGAATAAATAGTGAATTGCATTGAAGTTAGTACATCTCCATACAATTCTAAAAAAATACGTGACTTACTATGTTTTTATGGTCCATCAAGTTGATATATTGGCATTTGAGCCTTCTATCGTATCCATCCATTCAATGGGGGCATCAACTATAGTACCTTCCACATCAGATCTTACCCAACTAACATTGGCATCACTGTCACACTCTGAGCGTTCTATAATTTCTCTAGTTTGTATTATACTCTATGTATACGCCTGAGACTCTTCATTATCCTTCCCTTCCAAGTAAAAACTATCCCTAATCTTTGTCCTTACGGCATTTAGGCTTACGGAGATCTGCAATGTAAAACACTTGCTCTGCTTGTGACGAAAATATAAATGGGTCAGCAAGCTGATCTTGAACATTATATAATGATTGGTTAAAATTAACAAGTACAAATCTAAGTTTATTTTTCTCAACTCCCTTTCTATTATTAGCCCAATCGCAATAAAATAACATTACTCTAAAATCATCTACATATTCTAAGTCAATTATTTTATTTAGTGCCATAATATGAGATAATTCCCTTAATAGGGTGTTTGTCATTTATACCACTAAAGCATTCTGCAATGGCATTAGCACAGACCCCACTGTTTTGAGTTTTCCTATTACTCTCATGGGTGACGGTCATATGTATTTTGTCATCCTAAATGTTTTTTAAGATGATAAATTCTAACGTTGTCCAATCCCATCGCATTCTTACTAAGTGAATTAAATAATCAAATATTCCACGACGGTAATTTTTCGTCATGAAAAATTATTAAAGGGTGACATATATATTTACCATCCTTGAAAAAATATTTGGTGACCATTTTATTTATGCTGGGCTCTTAAACTAATAAATGGTGACAATTAGTTTTCTACTATATCTATAAATAATATATGGTGATGGTATAAGTTCAACCATCACTCAAAATAATTTTATGGCAACACTTATTTTTTTTTGTGACAGTATATTATATTTAAAGACGAAAAATAAATACCATCATCCAATATTTATAAATGGCGACGGTAAATTTTCTACCATCACATTATATAAATTTAGTGTGACATTTAAATATTATCGTCATATTATATTATATTTGGAAATAGAAATATAAATACCGTCGCCCCAAAATCGTAGCAAAAAATTGCTTTACTTGTAGTGTAGAGAAAAAGATCCAAACACATCAATTTTAAACAATTGAAAAAATGGGTTATGTTAGACTTCACCTCTATTTAAGTGCCAGACATGTGACTAGGATGCTTACCACCATCCTACAACACTGTCAGGATCTCTGAAGCATTACCTCAGTGTTGGTACCTGATTTTAGAAAATCTGGTCTACAAGACAATCGGTCAATAAATTGATGTCGATTTATTGACCGATTGTGTTAAGGAGCTGACTGGTGATCAAGTTGGCCAAAAATGGTGACTTTATATTAAAGAGTTGATCAATCAGAATAACCATCAAGCCGATCGAACAGACTGATCGAATACAATCAGATGACTGATCGTGACATTTTACGGTCAGCTGACTTATTGTGGATTTTTACGATCAGCTGACCGATTGCAACTTCTTACAGTTAGATTGACCGATTATCAATCAACATGATTCGTACAAAAGTGGTTTAGTTCGAGGAAAATTACAAACATAGGGCTTGAGTTGTTAAGGCAATTACAACCAATCATGGGAGTGTGATTCCAATAACTACCCCACTAAGGATGTGAGACATGGGTTCCTATAGTTGCAAAACTACCAAAAGAGCAGGCTCTTTCATATAAAACTATAAAATGACTTCAATGGAAGAGGAAGGCATCTCCAGCCGATCAAACAAGCTACAAAATGCATCAACTATCTTTTCCTTTTCAAGTAGAATAGTTTCAGTTTGTATTTTCTACATTTCCTTAGATTAGTTTTACCTTGTATTTTTCTCAACAGATTAGTGTTGTTGCTTAGCCAAGACCATGACAGCCCGTGCTTCATTATAATTGTCTCAAAGAACATGACGACCCATGTTGCGTCATGTTTTTCCTCAATTTATATTATGGTTGTCCCTTGTTTTGCCATGAGTGATGTAATGTATTGTGTTCTTCTTGGACCAATTTTAATGGATGGAGTTCCTCTTCTGTCTATTTTCAAGAGTTTGCTTTTCACTTTTAAGTCCTTGGGGCGATCGAGTCATGGAAAGACCTCACTTTCTCCTTGATTTGAAGTTAGTCAATATCCTATGACAGTTTCTCTCGAGTCTATATGACTCTGGCACAACCACGCACCTTTCACTTTTCTGCTGTGCGGAATTTTTGGCCAACACTTAGCCATCAAAATTCATATCTGGAACCATTCTAAATCAATTGCAGTGGAATAAAGTAGTATATCAACTCTCAATTAGTGGAGAGGACTAAATGTGATATATAATATCATAACAAGTTTATCTCAAAATGTCAATTTCAAGATGTACATTGTAAATATACACAATATACCAACAACAATAACTTCTCAGCCTTTTCCCAACTAAATGGGGTCGGTCAATTTCAAGATGTACATTGTAAATATACACAGTATACCAACAACAATAACTTCTCAGCCTTTTCCCAACTAAATGGGGTCGGCTATATGGATCTGTCAAAGAAAAAGATAAAAGGTAGAAGATAGAAAATGGAGGTGATCAAGAAAAGAAATAAGGCAATGCAACACCTCCGGGTCATCCCACCTAAACGCAATCTGCAACATGGATCTTTGCCCTCCAAACGGCTCTATTTGATGTCATACTAGGATCAAGACTTAGCTTCTGTATGTCTTTACTTACAAACTCATTAATGGTCATTTTAAGCCTACCACTAGCTCTTCTAGCTCCTTCCAACTGAATTTGATCACTCCTCCATGCTGGAGCATCCCCAGGCCTCCTTTGAATATAGCCACCCCACCTAAAGTGGCATTCTCAAAGCTTGTCCTGAATCAGGGTCACTCCCAACTCAGCTTTTACCCTATCACTTGTCACTCTATCTCTCCTAGTTTTTTTTGCGCATCCATCTCAACATCCACATTTCTGCCATACTCAAATTATCTATATGGCAGTTGATCATAGTTAAAAAAAATGAGAATGACAAAAAAATAGAAATGGATGGTACGGGTTTCAAACAGTAAAATTTTCGAATGATACGGTCAAATAAACGGTCAAAAAAATAGAGAACGACAAAAAAGGAAAACAAATGGTATGGGTTTTAAACGTGTAGATTTCAAATAAATAGAACCAAAAAAATGGTAATATACTCGTATAAATAATACCTACATCTAATGCTCAAAACAACTACAGTATCCAACACTAATGTATATATATCTCATATCTCATTATAAGTTTATAATTGAATATTATCCAACACCAATTCTAAATTCACACACCACACATGTCCAAGTTTTATTGAGCAATGTGGCTTGGCTATGATGTTGTTCATTGTTGTCAACATAGTCAGCACACTCTTGGAGTAATGTATGTTCAGTTTGAGTTGGGAATCATCTCTTTAGAAATATTTTTCAGTAAATGCATCAATTTGTATCTTAATTTCAGGGTTCATATATTGATATTGAGTTAAAAGTGATATCATGAGAAGTATAGGCCATTGAGTTAGCTTCAAGTCGGCGAAAGAATCAGGTCGATCAGAGTTCGGGAGAGAGAGATTTGGTCAATTAAGTAGACATTATGTTCAACAAGTTAAGTCTTAAAAATGCCAAAAAAGGGAAATGTGTTTAGAACGGATTTTAAAATGTTTACAATGTGAATGCTTGCTGTTTCGAGTTTTTTCAGGTATCTTTGGGAAGCATATGAAAAAACATGCTTTAAACGGTAAAACACGAGAAGGTGTTTAAAACGGAGTTTTAAACACCTTTTTGCTAACAGTGCGCTTGACTGCCCAACATTCCATTTTAAACACGTTTTTGCTAACAATGCGCTTGCCTACCCAACATTCTGCCCTATACAACATATCCGGTGTAAGTCTTGATGATGAACCCTATCTATAGGCTCTGCACCATCGTATCACTGCTCAAAAAATACGTGGAGCCTATTTCACAGGAAATAAGGGGGCTCATCCCCTTTTGGGGTTGTATTCAATAATAATCTAATGGCCAATTCGGGGATTGGAAATCATAAAAATTGGAGTCACCACCTAGGGTTAGGGCCTAGGACCCAAGGGTGGGCACGTTCCGTAGGAATGGACCCCAAATAGACTCGGTCTGGATAAGATATTAGGGTAAAAGTCAGGTAAAGAAGTTGGGAAGGTATTAGACACTTCCTCCACACGGTTAAAATGGTCTTCCTATTAGATGCATCAGTATGAATATTCCCTAATATATCTTAACGCACTTGCATGACTAACCATTTAATATACAACATTATACAAATAATGTATTAAGTAAAATGTCTACATTATATCTAACTTTGTTAAGAAATTATGCCTATCCCTGAACCCTATTTTTTATTAAGAGGGGTGGGCCCCAGTTGATGGGTATGTAATCTTGGTGAAGGCTCCCAACTCATGTGGGAATAATTTTGGTGGCTCGTCTTCTTCTTTAGAGAATCTAGGCCTTCGATGACACTTCAATGCTCCGGCATGTTTCTTGAGAACCTCTTGGAATTTTGGCAAAACTTCAACATGTGGAAGTAAAAGCCGGACCCACTAGGACAGAACTTCGGCCTCAGATCGAACATCGGTCTAGGACCATCAGGCTAGGATAAAAATGGTAAAGGTTGATGGTTGGGTGAAGGGACATACTAAAAATGGCAAAGGAGGCTACTAATTGGGTAAAGGTTCATTCCTTCCACAATAGGCTCTCTCACAAGGGGAAGCAGACCAAAAGAGGTGGGATCTCTCTATATTCCTTTCACAAACTAAAGATGGTAAAAGAGACACTATTTAAAGGCTTTTGGAGCCATTTTGACGAACCTACCAAAAATTGAATCTTTTTTTGCCGGTTAGCCAACGAAAAAAGAACTATTTCATGGGCTTGACTATTTTTAGTTATCTTTTAAAGGAAAAATTGGCCCGCCCGCCTGCCAAAAATCCTGGAAGGATCTTTAGTCCAGGGCTGGTCTGGTTTGTCCTGATCTTACTTCTGAGAGATCTGATGGTTCAATTTTTGAGTGTGATATATCGTCGGAATCATCTCTCTGAGCAATAGTACTATCCAATGGCATGAGTTTCGAGCTTCTTTTTTGCTCGTAAAAATTAAAGATTTTGCAAGGAAGGATTTTTTTCCCTATCACAAGCTAGGGGTGTTCCAGCAATCTTTATTTATGTCGTCCCTCACCAACAGAGAGTACTTAAAATCGATTTTCAATATATAACATGCTAATACCACAACGATTAGGTAGGAAAATGGTCCCGGTCCAGATTAAGGTTTCGGGTTAGATTAGGGTTTCAGATTACTGTCCGATTTTGAGTTAGATTAGGCTTTTGGGTTACTGTCGGGTTTCGAGTTAGATTAGATTTTGGGGTTGTTACTAGGTCCGGGTTGCTGTTGAGTTTCAAGTTGTTGCTAGGTCCGGGTTATCATGAAAGGCCTAAATTCTCCTCCAATGTAGGACACGAACCTCGATCATTCCCTTTCTATCATCATTATCAGGGCAGGTGGCAAAATTGAGTGTCTACAGAATGCCCCTCTTTAGCCGAGGCTTGTGCCATGGATAAAGGGCAAAGAAAAGAACTACCAAATTTTGCCACCCTGAGCATGTAGTGTCGTCATCTTACTCAAGGATGGCAGAGGTGTAAATGAGAAAACACGGGTGAATAATTCATTGATAAATTGTTTTCAGTGGGAAAATCCTCAATCAATCAAAAGATTAATATGATCCTATCTAGTGATTTTGACAAGAAATTAGAAACTTAAGTGAGCAGCCAAATGGGACTCCTTCAATGGGCCACCATTGTTTGGTTCCTGCCAAGGTTTTAGCACTCAACAATTTTGACCAAATTTGATCAAGAAAAGTTTAAAAAATCTTCAGGTTTGTCCAAGGGTATTTTGGTCTCTTTTCGACCTGATACCTTGGGCCAAGCAGTAATGGGACCATCCAAGGGCATTTTACTCATTTTAGACCTAATACTTCGGGTCAATCAATCTTTGGGCCATCCAATGGTATTTTGGTAATATTAGACCTAATACTGTGAGCTGAACAGTCTTTGGACCATCTAATGGCATTTTGGTCGTTTAGGCCTAACACCCTGAGCCAATAAATCTTTTGGCCATCCAATGATATTTTGGTCATATTAGACCTAATACTCCGAGCCAATCAATCTTTGGGACATCCAATGTTATCTTGGTCATATTAGACCTAATACCATGAGCCAATGAATTTTGAATTTTGGATTATATAGCATTGTCCCATGCACATAGTTTTCAAAACAATAGCTTGTATTCTCAATATTCAGTGGCTTATAAATGTTACATGCATATACACATAGGTGCAAAAAATACATGCTATGTGTATTATGTTTATATATATGTAAATATGGTTGCATTTATAAAAAAATATTTTTATTTTATTTTTATTTTTTTAGACCCCACTTGCGAAAATTTGTAATTTCCTTTTTTTTTTAGTGATGTGCACATAGTATTACTTGTTTGACTTTATTTGGGTTTTATTCTTTTTTTTTATTATTATGAATTTTTTTATTACTTCATGGATGATGCACGGTTTTATTCCTTAGATTTCCAATCGCCAAATGCAAATCATTACTAGAATAAACCACATTAAACCAAACTTTTTTCAACAATAACATTAGATTTTCAATACAAAGCATGAGGTTTTGCTTCCTTACCTTTTCCAGATCTTAGCAAGGAAACATTCAATATTAGTAGACAATTCCTGTGAGGGGTAAAAGTCCTCAATCTTCTTCGAACCCCTTGTGGGAGTTGATAATGCCGCATGATGTATGACGGGAGTATGAGTTAAGCCCATTAATCAGATGTAGTTGCAACCATGAGTCTTCATCAAGAAATTGGTCTGTGGCCACCAATGGCAATCCAATTTATATCTTCACGAGTCTTCCCTTGTAGGTATTTCGCCCAATCAGTGATAGACTCAAATTCTGGAGTTTCCTGCTTGTCCTGCTAATGGGTCACTTTCAACTGATCATCATTCAAAGGTCTTAATAGATGCAACCGTTCCATCAACCATAACTGGAATATGGATGGACATCCTAAGTAATGATATGTTTTGAACTTGCATTTGTAGTTCCTCTCATCGAACCCCTAAAATAGTTCTGCTAAGAGGGTAGGGACCAAATCACAACCTTCCTTCAGTTGCTTCACCACTTCTATAATAACGGGACGTGCTCCTCACCCTGGTGTACGTAAGATATGCCAAGCTATCATTCAAAAGAGATAAGTATTGACCCAACACTCACAATGAATTCCTTACTATGGTGGGAACTTGGTGAAAGCTCTTGACATCTTCAAGATATTAATCTTTCCATAGCTTACAAATTGTTCCATTTCTTCTTTGCTCCATCCGAAAAAGTCTTGGATCTTCTCCAAATAGTCTAATTCCAGCGAGGGCAAAATAGTTTTCCCATAGGAGGAGAGAGTAAACATGCTTTGAATTATTCACCAAAAAAAAAACATGCTTTGAACTCTTCTATGGTGGGGCAGATCTCTACCGTCCCAAACCTGAACACATGAAGTTCCATGTCCCAATGCTGAGGTGCTTGTCGTAGTAAAACATAGTGCATCTTCATACATCCAATCCTGCCGAGCACCTGCATGTTCGTATACGTGTGCGAATATTGATGGCTATCACTGAGGATGTCAGATACGTGTACGTATGACTATGAAATTGTATGAGATTGTGTAGGATCTCCAAAACATGGGAGGGGTCCTATATTTATAATTGGGAGGCTCTTTGGTCACCAAGTAAGTTATAAGAATGCTTCCATGTAGGGATGTGATCTCCTTCCTAGCTTAGAGAGAGATTTGGTCTATTTATAGGAAGTTTTTATTCCCAAAGGGTGTGAGAAATTAACACATTTCTCACAAGTGTTTTCTAAGGTCTTTTAGGGCGTGTTTGATTGCTTGATTTTATAGAGACAATATCTTTTAAGAATCTAACTCCATAAAATATGGTTCCCTAGAATTGTATTCTTGAAAAAATAACCGTTTGGTTACTACCGAGTTTGTATGGTGATTCTCTTAATAACTGTTTTGTTACACAGAGGAGGTGAGGAAAAAGAAGAGCACCAGAATCACTAACAGAGAAAGAGATACAGTCCAACATTCAAAGTTCATCAAAACATCTAGTAGATAACCAAATACAGTCCAACATTCAAAGTTCATCAAAACAATAGAACACCAGAAACCCCAACGGAGAGGGCAAAAAAAAAAAGTGCAGGTTGAAAGCCAGGTAGAAACAAATATTAAAACTCTGTTTGCTTCCAAGTCTTTCACATTTAGGAAGGGGATGAACTCTGTCCCTATTACCCAACATGCATAAATCATAGAACGGAAACCCAGCTCTACTCAGAAAGTCAGATTTCTAGTAAAAGGAGGGGAGTGACAACTCGGTTTATAACGATACTCAACTTTCATCAATAAGAAGGGATCCAGAATACCCATAAGGATGTCCTAATAATATGTTCTCAATCTCCTAGAAAAGAAAAGGTAAGAGTTGTGTACCTTCACAAAATTAAGAGAAAAAAAAAATCCAACATTTCTCAAACACTAAAACTTAAGCACAACAATCTCCAACTACCCGCATTTAAACCCAAAAGCATAAGGCAATGACTAACAAAGAGTGGGAAAGGAGAAAAGATGTTGATACCTTTTCAGGAAGGGGAGTGGTGCTTCCTTCATCCTCAACCCCCGGAGCCTTATCAGTGCTCCTCGCTCCGCTATTGTAATCGTCCATTTACTTCTCTCTAACCTCTTCTTTTCCAGCACCAACTAATCCGCCAAAATCAGCGCCTACTCCTCCGCCTTCCTTCCTCTCTTCCTCAACTTGTTGAGAAGTTGTCGGAACACAAACCCTCACGATATTCTCATCGATGGGTTTCTTGTTTTTCCCTGTTCTTCTTCTTCTAGTCTTGGCAATCAACTTCTCCCTCCAACGTTTTGATGTAACGAAGAAGAGAGTCAAGCATGGTTAAGGTTTTTTGCCCCTTTTTATACATGGGCAAGAGTCACTCTATGTGTAAAAAAGTGCAAACCTAGAATTGTCATATTCTTTCTAAAATCTAATTCTTGGGTACCAAACACTATATATTGACAAGAATCACGATTCTACGAAATTACATTCTGGAGACACAAGCAATGAAACATGCCCTTAGGCATCCTATGGCCTTAGATTGTGTCTAGGTATATCCTTTAGGTGTGAAGGCACAAGATTGGGTCGAGATTTGGTAGAAGTTTGACACAATCCCTACAAAATTGCAGGACCTAACAGAATCAGTGTTCTAGCCAACATAGTTGAGATCTAGCGACATCAGCCTATATGCGAATAGTGTCGGTCAAAATGCATTTGGCGTCGGCTCTAAGTTAGCATAACTTTGGCTCGAGTATACTCAGGGGTTTTGCTCCAATTGGGTTCTTGATCCAATTTGGGACTGGTCTATGGTCTGTTGGGTAGTCTTGATCTATTCTAGGCATGTCAAAGCTCAAATTTTGAAAACTTTTTGTTCAATTCTTAAAACCATTCTATGCTAGAATGGAAGCAAAAGTATACTATTTAGGGTGAGGATAAAACTTTAACCGTAAATACATAGCCCTTCAAGGGTGACAAAATGTGGTGTCTACAAGAATGTTGCTTCCAATCCCAACAAATTAAACATATATTTCAATGCTGCTTTTTGTGGCTCGGATTAGCCTTTTTGAGTGTTTGATTGAAGTTTTATCTGTAATATTTATTCGTGAAGTAATTGAAAACACTTCAGTTGGATATAGAGTGAAGTGCAGAGTGAAGGGAGAAAAGAAGTTTCTTTTTTAATTAAGTGAAGATGAAGAAATTATATGGGATTTCAGGTCTTTTCTTCCATCCCTTTTACAGGGAGGTTGAGGATCAAGACTGTGTACGTTTTGTAGCCTTAGAGTTTGATGGAGTTGTGTAGGCTTGATAAATGGAGATTATGCTGATTGTGTACCATCTTTGTAATGCTTTGATGATGTAGTCACTGTCTTGATTATATTGTGATTTGAGGACCTTAGAGCATACCACCATAGAGGAATCATTGGGTATGCAGGACCATCCTCTCTTAAGTCTTACTTGATAAAATTTCCCATGAGCTTCTCTGGTGATAAGATATTTTGGAGATGTTTGGATTGAAGATGAACAAAAGGGTAAAATGGTCTTTTAAATTTCACAATTATCAGCTGACTAACACCATCAGACTTAGGGGAGGCGTGTAATTTTTGAAAACATTAGTGTAAAAATGTAATTAGGTCTTAGTACAAAGAAGGCATGTAATTTTCTCAATATATTATCATTTTTTTTTTGTAGGCTCTTTGAAACTATAATAGCACTTTATTACTTGCAAACGATGCCCCAAGTCTCTTCTCTTTACCTAAAAAAAAAAAATTCTTCTCTTTATTGTACAACTATTACCAAGGTCTCTTTTTTGTGTCTAGATTCTAGAAGCTTCCTTAAAATAAAGGTTTATTATTGATATTCATTATTATATATTAATATATGTTGGATCCATTAACTTACCTATGAAAAAACACCACGCCCATGTGTTGGAAACTAAATGTTAGAGCAAACATCAAGAAATACAAAAATAAATAGACAATAGATCTGCACATCACAGAGATTTAACGAAGTTCACACACCGGTTTGGTGTACTACGTCCTCGGGCGAAGAAGAAGATGTTTAATATGCAGAAAATAGATTACACCGAAGCAGCGGCAAGAAAACTCGCCCTGAAACCCTAGCTCGAGAAACCCCCAAAATATAATGATTTTTTTAACAAGACAACAATACTTTATACACTCCAAGTCGTGGGTCAACCCATCGGGTTGTGGTCAATCTGGTCGAACCCCTCTGCTTCCATCACAAATCTTAGAAAACATCCCATTCGGGTCTCCACCAAAATATATCGGAGCAGGTCAATCTTCAAAATGGGGTCAAGAATTTGAGACAAACTGAACAAATTTCTACCTTGGCTTGAATTCTCCTCCAACAAACAAACAAATAGCTAAAATCTTAATTTTCTCCAATAGCCCTCCAAAAGGGCTGAACTCAAGCACGAAAAACACCAAGTAAGTTCAAGCAATGCTCAAACTTATCAACACACAAAGGCTTAGTCAACATATCAATTGTATTGTCTTCAGTACCAATCTTCAACACTTGAATATTACCTTGAGCAATTATCTCTTTGATAAAATGATACCGAACATCAATGTGCTTCATCCTCTCATGATACATTGGATCTTTAGTCAAGTGAATGGCACTCTGGCTATCACAATGGACATCAAGCACTCCATGATCCATGCTAGGTTCTCCTAACAAACCTCTAAGCCAAATAGCTTCTTTAATTGCCTTAGTCACTGTCATATACTCTGCTTTAGTAGTAGATAGTGCAACTGTAGCCTGTAAAGTAGCTTTCCAACTAACCGTACTTCCTTCAAGAGTAAATACATAGCCTGTGAGTGACCTCCTCTTGGCAAGATCACCTATATAATCTGAATCAATATAACCAGATAAACTATCATCATTCTTCCCAAACTCTAAAAAAACGTTGGAGGTCCCTTTTAAGTACCTAAGTATCCACTTCACTGCTTCCCAATGAGTTTTGGTTGGATATGACAAATATCTGCTCACCACACTGACAGCTTGTGAAATATTAGGACGAGTGTAAACTATATCATACATAATAGAACCAACTGCACTAGAGTATGTAACACGAGACATATACTTCACGTTTTCATCAATCTGAGGTGATAGAGCAGCTGAAAGTCTAAAATGAGATGCGATAGGAGTACTTACAGGTTTGGCATATTTCATGCTAAAGCGCTACAATACCTTCTTAGTGTACTTTTGTTGAGATGGCCACAATTTTTCTACTTTTCTATCCCTCTTAATCTCTATACTAAGGATCTTCTTTGCTGCCCCCAAAACTTTCATCTCAAATTCAGAACTTAATTGTTCCCTTTAACCTGTTGACATCATTCCTGTCTTTTGCTGCAATCAACATATCATCAACATAAAGCAACAAATATATGAATGACCCATCAGAGAGCTTTCTGAAATAAACACAATAGTCATATTGACACCTGAAGTATCCAAAACTACCTATAACTGAATCAAACCTTTCATACCACTATCTAGGAGACTGTTTCAAACTATATCGGGACTGTTACACCCGTGCCCTAATCCAGTATAATTTGAACTATTATGATAGGTCTCGGATCGGAGATTGAAAGCACAATCGAGTTTTGTCTTGCGGTTGTGGATTTCTGAAGGGGTAGAGTTGACCCCACATATTCGTGTATTGCATGCCTATCTAACTGGAGGGGATTCATACCTTTCGATCCCAAACGGTAACTGACCCAACTCCCCACACTTGATTTTCGGCACGCATCATAATTGTCAAAAAACCTTAGGCATGTTCGAGGGAAACCACCCATGCCAGACCAATCATGGGATAGCAAGCTATCTTGACCACCGAAAACAAGCCACCAGAAGCAGCCTGGGCCTGAATCCTATGCCTATTTCCGGTGGGTTGACAGGCTGCTGTCAAGGTTCTGATGCCCGTGGTTCCCCCCACTCGCATCGTAAATGACTCCAGATGATCCCAAATCATCCTTCACATCTTCCTTGTGATGTGGGTACTTTATGGACCTAAATGTGTGGGTCCTCGTGCCCCAAAACTCATTTTAATCCGATAGGTTCAAAAGAGGTCCAAACCAAACAGACCTAAGGCCCACTTAAGTTATAAGTTGGGAAATCCTCATTTCCCTTGTGCCCAATGTAGGAAAGGAGAGAAAGGGGAGAGGAAGGAAGAAGAAGAGGAAGAAGGAGAGGGTTAGAGGCCTACCTTGGTGTTGGCTACTGCCTTGTTGTCGGAATCATTGTTGGAGGTAAGTACAACCTTCCATACCACTGTCTCTCTTCATTTTGACCTAGATAAAGCTAGGTGTGGATGGAATCTTGGTGTACACACCATGTTAAGGTTGTAGGATGAGTGTTCTACCCTCCCAATGTTGTTTTCGAGCTCGAACTAAGCCCGGTGAGCTCCGGTAACATGTAATGCCGAAAGACTAACTAGGGTTTCGATCAACGTATCTCCCAAACGGCTTGGTGGAATTGGAATTTTATTGGCTTAGAATGATGCTAGGAACATCCCCTACAAACTCCATGGAAACAGCCCATTAGATTCACTGGGTCTGTTTTCGATGGCATATTTCTGATGGACATGGAGCGTTGTAGTATCTGTCACCTCCACTAGAAACAGGAAAATATTTTTGGTGGAAATGCCCTGCTTCCAGTGGTTGTTCCTAAGTGACAGTACAGTACTGTCACTTAGGAACAGTGTCTGTACCCTTTGGGGGTGACTTGTTTGAGTCCCTTCTGTTGTTTCTGACGCATACTGATATAAAATTCCCTTGTGTCTAGGACAGTGATGTGCACGTGCCCCGAAGCAGAAATTGAATTGATCGATCGATAGCCATACTTGAACCCAAACACGCCCGATCGTAAAACAGGTGAGGGATGGATTGTGTTTATTTTTGGAATGTTTATTATTTATTAAATTTCTCACATGCTTATTATTATATGTTTAATTGAAATTGTCATTTTACGATCATGATATGAATTGTATGGAGATGTATGATGGGATCTGATGTGGCCGAGGTGGTACCGATATCATGATCGCCATGTGTTTGGTTGTGTGTGTGCGATGGAATCCAGCATGGATAAGGTGGTATCGGTGCCATGAGTGCCATATGTATGTTGCATTCATGCATTAATTATGTGCATTAGAGTTAGTTATAGTCACGGGTTACACTTTGTGGCCAAGGTCTCACTGGTATCGTGTACCCCGGGACTGCATTTGGAAATGAATATGCTCTGTGGCCGAGGTCTTACCGGTGTTGCGTAGTCCATACTCAACTGCTATTTGCATGCTAGATTAGGTAAACGGTCTTGGGTTTCACTTTGTGGCTAAGGTCTCTCTGGTATCGTGTACTCAGGACTGTATTTGGAGATGGATTACACTTTGAGGCCGAGGTCTCTCTGGTATTGTGTAATCCATACTAACTGTATCATTATGAAGGCATGTAGTATATATATGATTAGGTATCACTCCCTATGCTATGCACCCTTGGCAATAGGGGTTGAGGTGTTGGATAACCTATTGTGGTATGTTTGATGTGCCTTTCCGAAGTGCCACTTCCGTGGTACGATGTGGTTATTACCGGAGGTGAGAACCTGTCTGGCATGGCAGATGTGTTATCGGTGCTGTGACTGCCAGGAGGGGGTTGTCAGGGGTTTACTGGGTGACCCATGGACTCATATGGGGACTGACAGGCATCTAATCATGGCTAGGGTTTGTATTGCTACGTAGTCGATGTCATTTTCGAGGCGAGGGATACAACCTAATGCATTGTAGTAGCATTTACCAGACTTAGTTTGTATTGTTAGGTGGATAATAAATAAATGAACTGCATCACGAGCGTCATGGACTACGTGTTTAATTTCTGTAATCATGCATTATAAATTATTACTGCTATTGTCTTACTTAGATGTGCTTGACCCCACCCCTTACTGAGCAAGTTGGAAATCTCACCCCATTTATACACCCCTTTTTAGATGATGATGCAGGTACCATGGTGCCAATAGCGGGTGACCCAGTATATTCTGGGTCGGAGTATGGTGTGAGTGACTAGTGGATGCCAGAAGCAGAGGAGAATGATCAGGATTGTGCTTGCAACCACTATGTTTACGCCGCACTGTGAGATTGTACATCATATTTTGATACTTTTGGATATAACAGTGGATTTTATATTTTTTTTGAAATTATATTATACATCATGGATGAATGTAACAGAATAACTCGGTTATCACTATTATATTATCATTAGATGTTTTTCCCATCTTATTTATGATTCCGCTACTATACTTTGATTCCACTGCCTATGTTGGTTTGTGATGCGAGATTGTGAAAATGTTAAGGTGCTATTATCAGAGATCCTGGTAGGTTTGTAAGATAGGTACGTGTCTTAGTCACACCACCGGTATTTCTAATGATAAGTTGGGTCTATCAGGAATGGGGTGTGACAGCTATGGTATCAGAACGTGATGCTCTGCCTTTACTCATAATCTCAGCCAAACTATGATTTTGAGGAAATTATGATTAATTAAAAATCTCAAGACAACAATAGTGGAAATTTGCATAATTATGAGACAAGTATAGGTGTTAAAACCATTTCATTATAATAGAGAACTTGAATACACAGCTTACACTTTTTATAAAATTAAAGTACTGAAAGCAGGAAATCCTAACTAGCCTAAGTCTAGGAAATTAAACAACTGATGCAAATGACATAATGTAAAAGTTCAACTAAACCTAAAACATCAAACTCAAATAAAACATAAAAAGGAAAATCTTAGAAAAGCTACACTAGCAAACATACCACTACTCTTGCTGTTGCTGTTGATAGTTCTGTCCTTAGCCCTGAGCTTGGTTGGGACCATGCATTCCCAAAGGAGGCATCGAAATACCAAGATGGAAGTCCATCGCCTGCATCTATGCCACTAGGGAGGCCACTCTATTATCCATAAGATAATAGGTCCTATCCATGCTCTCAAGGCAGCCATTTATGCTCCTCATCAGTGACATAGTGGTATCCAGATGGGCCATCACATCATTGAGACCGTAAGGCCTCGCACCCCTAATACTCTGAGATGCAGAAGCCGCCCTAAAACCCATATCTTGGGGGTCAGGTGGTGGAACCCCACCAACCCAAGCAACTTCTACTCCTGCACCACCAACATCACCGGCATCACCACCCTCTACCTCCACAGGCTGCTGACCCTCTCCAGGAATGGTAGTCACCTCTCGTAGGTCTATGGACATCTTCCTCAATGAGTCTTAGTTGAAGTATGTGACCTCTTCACCCAAGCATGCCACACCCTCCAAGTCCATCCCAAAGCGGTGGAAGATGTCAGTCAATATCCTCCCGTAGCATAGGTTCCTAACTCGGCGATCCTACCCCTCGGACCGAATTACTATAGTCTACATTAGGAGATAAGGAAGACGTATCTGTACCCCCATATATATGGTGTAAGTCACATAGGCATGCAATACGGATACCTCATCGTAGTGCCCACAGGTGGGGAGGACATTTAGCTAGATTGCCTAACAGACAACCTTCGGAGTGGCAAGGTAGTTGACTATGCGATCCCATCCACTGGCCTCCTTAGTCAGCATATTGTCTACCTCTTGAAGGGTATCAGGACTCTGGAAGTTATAGGCTAAAGTCTGAGGTGGGAAGTACACTCGATCACCTGCATTGCTGATCATCAAAATATTGGCCAGTTGCCCCATGTCGAAGGAGATTTTCACCCCCTTTACATAGGAGGTGATCCCCATCTCTTTGGTACCCCGGTTCATACATTCCATATTGGAGTAGAATAGCCTGACCAATATAGGGTAGTAGTTTCTGTTAGGTTTCAGAATGCGATACCACAAGATCTCCTCAAACCATTAACGAAGATGAAACACGCAGAAGTCATTGGTCCTCGTATAGACTCTTGGGTCTATGTTGCAACGCTTAAAGAATTCCCAAGAGTCTCGCTTAACCATAAAGTGGAACAAGATTGGCTTGAATTGATCGGCGACGTCTTGCTCCTCTTGTATAAGAGCACGTCGGGTATGTACAAGGCATCCAGACATTGTTGCAAGATGATTCCTAAGGATTGGAATGGAAAACCTAGTTAAATGGCTGAATACAAAACTCACAAAGAAGAAAATCACAAAACTAGGTTACAGAGATGAGAAACATACATTGGATGCGAATGCGGCACTAGGGGTGTCAATTCCTAAACCGAACCGGTAAAACCGGCCGGACCGAACCGATAACAACCTGGACCGAACCAAACCGAAGCCTTATTGGTTCGGTTCGGTTTCGAGTATTGTAACCCCAAAACCAAACCGAACCGCACCGAAAACCGGATGAACCCAAAACCAAACCGAAACCGGCTCAAAACCCGGACCGAAACCGAAACCAAACCGGTAAGAAACCGAAACACTCCAAAATTCATTAAAAAAAATCAAAATTTGAATAGTTTTGTATACATTTGTATGGAAAATCGAATCCAAACTAGACCAAAAACCAAAACCAACCCGGTTACAAATCGATTTAAGAAATCGAAGTTCAACAATTCATCATTTGGTTGTTTCCTAATGGCTCCATACCGGTTTAAAAAACCGATCCAAACCGAAATGAACCTAATAAATCCAAACCGGTATCAACCCGAATCCAAACCGCACCGAAGCCGACACCGGACCGAAACCAATAAATCCTTAATGGGTCGGTTTCGGTCACTTCCAAAGTCACACCGAAACCAGTGGAACCGGACCGAAACTGCACCAACCCGGACCGTTGACACCCCTATGCGGCACCGATCGATTGCTAAATAGCGAGAGGAAGGTAGGGAATGGGAAACAAAATACTTCTTGGCCGTTTCCACACATTTCCCACAAGAGCAAATAGGGTTTTGTGTAAAAGAACCAAGACCCAAGCCTATATATATACATGTTGAATCCATCGGAAACAGCTCACCGAAAACACTGGGCATGAATCCAGTGTGTATTTTCAGTGAAATAAAAAGTCCAATTGAGCTCTCTGTTTAGTTCACCAGAAATAACATTGATATTTTTGGTGAATTAAACCATATTTCCAGTGATATGACCCCTTGTTTTCGGTGGACTTTTTGGGAAATAAATCATTTTTATTTTCAAATCTAAGATTTTATTTGGTTACTTTAATGGGGTACCCCTTTTGGGATACTGTGCGATCGGATGTTAATACGTGTGGACCCCACTTATGCATGCCCTAACCCTAATTATTCCTATTGTATACATGTGGGACCCACTATGTATGCATGTGTTCTAATTACGTGTAACCTTGTTTATGCATGTGCACTAATCGGATTCTTTCATAGGAATCATGTCACGTTGGAACACCTGATCCCAATCCCAATCACGCCCGTCACCTCCCGCTTCCCCTACATAAAATCGAGGTAGACCCCACAATGCACCTCTGGCTCTGCCTGTACTTATTTCCCAGGATGTGGCATCCATCATGCATAACATGATGAGGGAAGTGGAAGAAAGGAAAAATCAGTATATGGCCGGGATCGATAATAGAATCCAAGCGGCAATGGAAGCCCGTAATGCACCACCTGCACCTCCTACTCCATCGGCACCCATTCCAGTACCTACTGGATTGGCTACCCTTCAAACATCTGGTGGGGCACAAGTGCATGGGCATGTGCAAGTTCTGATGCCGGAACAAGCTCAAGCCCATGTAGAGGGCTAGACAGACTTGACAAAAATGATGGAGAAGTTTCAACGGCTTAGGTCCTCATACTTCTCAAAGGTGGGCTAAGACCTGTTGTATCCATCAAAATGGATTGGTGGAATGGAGAAGGTTTTTAGAGTGATGGACTACACTGATGAGCAGAAAATTTTGTGTGCAAGCTATCAGCTACAAAATAAAGCGGATGATTGGTGGAGTGCCATCGAGCTTATTCTGAGGGCTAGTAACTGAAACCCCACTGGGGCAGACTTCAAAGGGTCCTTCTTTGAGAACTATTTTTCAAAAAGCTTCTAGAATAGGAGAGAGAGTGAGGTCTCTCAGTTGGTTCAAGGTTCTTGATCTATGCTCGAGTATATGCAACGCTTCGAGGAGTTGTTCCATTTTGCTCCTGAGCATCCTAGAGGTGATAGAGCCAAGGCAAAGAAGTTTGAGAAAGGGTCGAGGCTAGGTATTAGGTCAACTATTGTGCGGTTGAAGCTGTAGACCTACGCTGAGGTGGTCCAAGTGGCTAAGTCTATTAAAGACCGGCATAGGGATAACTACACGGCTCAACAAGGGACGGAAAAGAGGCCAATGTGATCTACCGATTATAAGGGAGGCAGCAAACTTTTCAGAATGCTCTATGCCAACCCAACTCCAGTGCAATTTAGGAGGCCTGATGCTAGTCAGACTTCCCAGCCCTCTCGATCTAGTGTTGTATCTTAGTCTTCGGGGTCGAGCTCGAGATGCTTTCATTGTGATCAGTCGGGCCACATGGCGAGCACAAACCCCCACTGAAGGCCAGGTGATGCATCCTATACTATGCCACCTAGGCCCCAGTAGACATATTCAGCCCCTAGACCAGCACAACCCCTATAGGGCCAGAAACCATAGGGCATAGTGTTTGCTATGACTGTAGAAGATGCTGAGGCTACACTCGGTGTTGTGACAGGTACATTATTGATATCATTATAGCCTACACATGTGTTATTTGACTCAGGAGCCTCGCATTCGTTTGTGTCACCGGCATTTACGAAGAAGATGAGAATTCCACCTAAGGGACTAACTCAATGTTTGGTTGTGGGCACCCCTATGGGAAGTGTAGTGGGTTTTAACTGTGTTTATAAGCCTTGTCCAGTGACCATAGGTGAACATGAGTTGAATGCTCACTTGATTGAGTTAGATATGACCGACTTTGAAGTGATTTTAGGAATGCACTGGTTGTCCCTATACAGAGCTAGTGTGCTATATGTAGAGAAGGCTATCATTTTCAGACCTCGTGATGATGATGAGTTTGTGTTCCAAGGGGATAACCCCAAGAAACACAAGAAAGTTATTATATCCGCACTCTAGATGAAGAAGCTACTGGATAAGGGATTTCAAGGCTACTTAACATCTGTGATGGATACTGAGGTAGAGATTAGGCTATTGATTGAGCTAGATGTGGTGAGGAAATTTTTTGATGTATTCCCGGATGACTTGATAGGTTTGCCCCCAGACTGAGAAATAGAGTTTGCTATAGATCTACTCCTCGGCTTAGCACCAATGTCAAAGGCCCCTTATCACATGGCCCCCACAGAGTTGAAGGAATTGCAGGTGTAAATTCAAGACCTTCTGAAGAAGGGATTCATTAGACCTAGTGTATCTCTATGGGGAGCATCGGTATTGTTCGTCAAGAAGAAAGACAGAAGTATGAGATTGTGTATCGATTATCAGGAGCTTAATAAGCTAACCATCAATAACTTGTATCCTTTGCCAAGGATAGATGATTTATTTGATCAGTTGCAGGGTGTCAAAGTGTTTTCCAAGATCAACCTTAGATGTGGCTACCACTAGCTCAGGATCAAGGATAGTGATGTTAGTAAGACAGCCTTTAGATCAAGGTATGGACATTATGAATTCATGTCATTTGGGTTGACCAATTGGCTGTATTTATGGATTTGATGAACTGGGTATTCCAAAATATCGTATATAAGTTTATGATAGTATTCATTGATGACATTTTGGTCTAATCCAAGAGTGTAGAGGAACATGATGTTCACCTGAGGTTAGTACTTCAACGGCTGAGAGAGAAGCAACTCTATGCCAAATTCAGTAAGTACGAGTTTTGGCTGTCACAAGTGACATTCCTCGACCACATTGTTTTAGCCAAGGGTATAAAGGTTGACCCAGGCAAAGTGAAACCAATTCTAGAATGGGAGACTCTCAAGAGTGTAGTGGACATAAGTAGTTTTTTGGGATTGGCCAGATACTATAGGAGGTTTATCGAGAACTTCTCTCGCATTGCTACTCTGATGACCCAACTCACACAAAAGGGTGTAAAATTTGAGTGGTCTGATCTTGTGAGAAGAGCATCAAGGAGCTAAGACAAATGTTGGTATCAGCTCTAGTTTTGACTATTCTGATTGGTACAGGTGGTATGGTTGTTTATAGTGATACCTCCAAGCTAGGATTGGGTTGTGTATTAATGCAGCACGAGAAAGTCATCGCTTATACATCCCGTCAATTCAAGGATTATGAAAAGAACTATCCCACCCATGATTTGGAGTTGGCAGCTGTGATTTTTGCATTGAAAATCTAGAGACACTACCTGTATGGTGAGAAGAGTGAGATTTTCATTGACCATAAGAGCCTCAAGTACTTCTTCACCCAAAAAGAGCTCAACATTAGACAGAGGCGTTGGTTAGAGTTGATGAAGGATTATGATTGTACTATCCACTATCACCTAAGAAAGGCCATGTGGTAGCTGATGCACTTAGTCAAAAATCCCAATCACTGACTCTTACATCACTGACCACCAATGAGTATCTCCTAGAGGAAGCCAGGAGGCTAGACTTGGAACTATTAGTAGAGGGTGTCACTTTTCACTATCGGCATTGGTAGTGCAACCTAGTCTGGTGGAGAGGATCACTGCAGCTCAGGTTACTATTGTAGAGTTGAAAAAGCTTATAGCAGAATGCCAACCCAAAGGGACCCAGATTTCTCTGTGACTGAAAGGGAGATTCTCAAGTTCAAAGGGAGGTTGTGTGTGCCTAGTGATGGTGATTTGAGAGACACAATTTTGAGAGAGGCACATACTCTCCGTACTCCATTCACCCCAGCAACACTAAAATGTACAAGGACCTCAAGGGTTCCTACTAGTGGAGAGGAATGAAGAATGATGTGACCACGCATGTGTCTAGATGCCACACATACCAGCAAGTCCAGGCTGAGAGACAGAGGCCTTATGGGTTATTACAATCCCTACCTATTCCAGAGTGGAAATGGGAGAATATTACCATGGACTTCGTCATAGGCCAACCCCGTACACAGAAGGGTATAGATGCCATTTGGGTAGTTACGCATCGCTTGACCAAGGTAGCTCACTTTATCCCAATCAAGATTACATTTTCTATGGACAAGTTGGCTAAGTTGTATATTGATAACACCATCAGACTACATGGTGTACCAGTTAGTAGCATGTCTGATTGAGATCCTAGATTAACTTCCAAGTTCTGAACATGTGTGCAGAAGGCTATAGGCACACAACTAAACTTCAGCACAACCTTTCACCCTTAGACCGATGGTCAATCGAAGAGGACTATTCAGACATTAGAGGACCTATTCCGAGTATGTGCCTTGGATATGAGTTATAGTTGGGATTAGCACATTTCCCTTATTGAGTTCTCCTACAACAACAGTTATCAGGTCACCATCGGAATGTCCCCATTCGAGACACAGTATGGCAGGAAGTGCCAGACTCCACTCTATTGGGATGAGGTTGGTAAGCGGCATATTTTAGGTCTAAACTTGGTACAGGCTACTAGTGAGAAGGTGAATGTGATCAGAGACAGGGTCAAGGCAGCTCGGTTAAGGTAGCTTAGTCTAAGCAGAAAAGCTACGCAGATGTTAGGAGGAAACATCTGGAGTTTGGTGTTGGAGACAAGGTCTTCTTATGGATCTCCTCAGTTAAAGGGGTGATGCGGTTCGGAAAGAAGGGAAAGCTTAGTCCAAGGTTTATGGGACCATATGATGTACTAGAGAGGGTCGGATTGGTAGCTTACCAGATGGCTTTGCCACGAGAGTTGGAAGGTACACATGATGTCTTCCATGTATCTATATTGAGGAAGTACATTCTTGACCCCATTCACGTCTTGACTTACATACCCCGTGAGTTAGACGAGGATTTTGCCTATGTGGAGTATCCAGAGAAGATTATTGATTGAAAGGACTATGTTCTTCGCAACAACATTGTTTCCTTCATCAAAGTGAAATGGATGAACCACCCAGAACAGGAAGCATCCTGGGAGCGAGAAGATGAAATGATGAAGCAGTATCTTGGATTGTTTAATTTTACATGTATATTCAATTTCAAGGACGAATTTCTTGTAAGGGGGGAATGTTACACCTGTGCCCTAATCCGGTCTAATTTGAGCTGTTGTGATAGGCCTCGGATCGGAGATCGAAAATACGGCTGAGTTTTGGCTCACGACTATGCATTGTCGAAGGGGTAGAGATGACCCCACATATTCGTGTATTGCATGCCTATCTAACTGGAGGGGATTCATACCTTCTGATCCCAGACGGTAAGTGACCCAAATCCCCACACTTGATTTCTGGCACACATCATAATTACCGAAAATCCTTGGGAATGTCTAAGGGCAACCACCCGTGTGAGACCAACCATAGGACAGAAAGCTGTCTTGACCATCGAAAACAAGCCACCAAAAGTAGCCTGGGCCTGAATCTGGTGCTTGTTTCCGGTGGGTTGACAGGCTGCTATCGAGGTTTCGATGCCCATGGTTCCCGTCACTCACATTGTAAATGACTCCGGATGATCCCAAATCATCCTTCACACCTTCCTCGTGATGTGGGCACTTTATGGACCTAAATGTGTGGGTCCTCGTGCCCCGAAACTCATTTTAACCTGATTGGTTCAACAGAGGTCCAAACCAAATGGACCCTAAGGCCCACTTAAGTTATAAGTTGGGAAATGAGGATTCATTTCCTCATTTTCCTTGTGCCCAATGTAGGAGGGGAGAGAAAGGGGAGAGGAAGGAAGAAGAAGAGGAAGAAGGAGAAAGTTGGAGGCCTACCTTTGTGCCGACTGCCGCCTTATTATGGGAATCATTACTGGAGGTAAGTACAATCTCCCATACCACTCTCTCTCTTCATTTCGACTTAGACAAAGCTAGGTATGGATGGAATCTTGCTGTACACACTATGTTAAGGTTGTAGGATGAGTGTTCTACCCTCTCAGTGTCCAGTGAGCTTCGGTAACATGTAATGCCAATAGACCAACTAGGTGGATAATAAATAAATGAACTACATCATAAGCATAATGGATTATGTGTTTAATTTTCGTAATCATGCATCATAAATCATTACTGCTATTGTCTTGCTTGGATATGCTTGACCCCACCCCTCACTGAGCGAGTTGGAAAGCTCACCCCACATATACACTCCTATTTAGATGATGATATAGGTACCGTGATGCCAATGGTGGGTGACCCAGTATCTTTTGGGTCGAAGTATGATGTGAGTGACTGGTGGATGTCAAAAGCAGAGGAGCACAATCAGGACTGTGCTTGCGACCACTGTGCTTATGCCGCACCGTGAGATTATACATCATATTTTGATACTTTTGGGTATAACTGTGGATTTTATATAGTATTTGGGATTATATTATACGTCATGGATGAATGTAACAGAATAATTCAGTTATCACTATTATATTATTATTAGATGTTTTTCCCATCTTATTTATGATTCTGCTACTATACTTTGATTTCGCTGCCTATGTTATTCTGTGATGTGAGATTGTAAAAATGTTAAGGTATTGCTATTAGAGATCCTGATAGGTTTGTAAGACAGGTACGTGTCTTACTCACACCGTCGATATTCCTAATGGTAAGTTGGATCTACCGGGAATGGGGTGTGTCAGGAACTTCTTTAACAAACATACATAGTCCTCCTTACCTTCAATGACAAACCCTTCAGATTGATGCATATAAATTTGTTCTTCTAGTTCACCATGCAAGAATGTTGTTTTCACATCAAGTTGCTCTAGCTCTAAATCATGCATAGTAACGAAAGTAAGTAGGACATGAATAAACTATGTTTAACGACAGGTGAGAAAATATTATTAAAAACAATTCCTTGTACCTGATTGTAGCCCTTTGCAACCAACTGTGCCTTGTACCTAGCAACCTCAACACTTGAGGTAGATTCCTTCTTCTTGAAGACTCATTTGCAGCCAACAATTTTCTTCCCTGTTCTTAGCTTGACAAACTCCCAAGTCTGATTTTTATAAAGAGATTCCATCTCCTCATTCATAGCAACCAACCATTTTGTAGAATCAATTGAAGTAACAGCTTTAGAATATGTTGCAGGCTCACTATTTTCAATTGTATTTGCAACAGACAATGCATAGGCAACAAATTAAGTATGCCCATACTTTTGTGGTTGTCTAATAGTCCTCCTTGGTCTATCCCTACCAATGTTGTACCACTCTTCTTGATTCTCTTCAGCATCATCTCCTTTAGCAAAAGTAGGCAGCTGAACTGAAGTAGATTGTGCTTTGTTTGAAGATGAACCACCAATTTCAAACTCCACCTTCTCTCTAGATTTTTTTCCTGGCCTTCATCACAATGGACATGAGCTTCTTTCCTAGGATGCAACATAGTAGATTCATCAAAAGTAATATCTTGGCTAATAAGAAATTTTGGAGACTTTGGATCAGGACATCACAACCAGAGATCCTTTCACTCCAGATCCATACCGAAGAACAATGCATTTCTTGGCCCTAGGTTCTAACTTCCCTTCATTCACATGTACATAGCAGAACATCTAAATACTTTTAAATTAGAGTGGTCTATAGGCTTACCTGACCAAATTTTCTCTGGAGTCTTGCACTCAATAGCAGTGCAAGGAGATTGATTTACCAACAAGGTTGCTGTGTTAACTACTTATGCCCAGAACTCCTTACCCAATTCTGCATTTGATAACATACACCTTATCTTTTTCTAACAAGGTTCTATTCATACGCTCTGCTACTCCATTCTGCCGGGGTGTTTTAACAACTGTATGGTGTCTTGCAATATTAAAGTCACATTCACAAAACTCTAGGCCATTATCGGTTCTCAACCTCTTAATTTATTTTTCAGTCTGCTTCTCAAACAAATTCTTCCACTGTTTGAAAGTGACAAATACTTCATTTTTGTGCTTCAAGAAATAAACCCAAACTTTCTAGAGAAATCATCAATGAAAATAAGCAAGTACTTACACCAGCCCCCTTTGAAGCAACCCTGGAGGGCCCCCAGAGGTCTGAATGAATGTAGTCTAAAGTTCCCTTAGTCTTGTTAATAGCAATTCTGAAACTGACTCTCCTCTGCTTCCTAAACACACAATGCTCATAGAACTCCATTTTTTATGTACTCTGACCACACAACAAACCCATTTTACTGAATGATGTCATCTCTTTTTCACTCGTATGACCTAACCTCATGTGCCATAAATTTGTGACATCTGATTTAGACATAGATGATGAAGTTGCTGCAACAGACTCTGTTATTGTAGTACTCTGTAACACATACAAACTGCCAACCTCGATTCCCTTCATCAATAAGAGAACACCTTTGCTAATTTTCAAGACTCCACCTTTAGCTTTATACTTGCACCCATTTGAATCAAGAGTGTCTAAACTAATGAGATTCTTCTTCAAATCAGGGACATACTTGACACTAGACAAGGTTCTGACAATGACATCATACATCTTGATATTGATCGTTCCCATTCTAATAGTCTTACAAGAGGCATTATTTTTCATTAACACAACTCCACATCAAACTGATTCGTATATGGAGAACTATTCATGATTGGGACATATGTGGTAGGAACAATTATAGTCAAGAATCCATTCATCCTATGATCTGACTTTGTCATCAGTCACCAAAAGCATATCAGACTCACTCTCATCTTCAGCAATACTAGCTTCTGCAGAATCATCTCTCTTCTGTTGATTTTGGGCACCACCACCTGCTTTTTTTGCTTATTTAAAAGCTTATAGCATTCAGATTTAATATGTCCATTTTTCTTACAATAATTAAAGGTAAAATTCTTATGCTTAGATTTTGATTTAGCATTTTTTTTTCATCATCTGAATCCCTTTCATTTGTTCTCCCTCTAGCTATCAAACCAACACCATCAAATTTATTTATAGACGTCAACTCATTATCAATCTTTAGCTTACTTAGCAAATTCATTTTGACATCCTCAACAAAGATTGTTTATTTACCATAAATCATGGTATCCTAAAATACTTATATGATGGACGCAGAGAACATAACAATAATAGGGCAAAATCTTCATCACCTATTTTAACATCTATTTTTTACAAATCGGTAACAATAGAATTAAATTCATATATTAATGAAAGTACCATCATCCATATGATTGGTATACAATTGCTGCTTCAATCTCAACCTATTGGTGAAGTAGAGATTCTCTAACTTCACTCATAACTTTACTGCTGTTTTCTTTGAGAAAACTTCCTATAGAACATCATTCGAGAGACACAACTAAATAGTTGAAAGGACTTTATCATCCAACTCATTCCAACCATCATCAGATATAGTTGCAGGTTCTTCGCCTTCCTAAATAGGGTTTTCTTCAACCCCTACTGTATAAGAACAATCATCATTCAAACCTACTATAGACTAAACCTAATGTTGCCATCGAATCAATCAATATCGTACTTCGTTGAAGAAGCTATGGATCGAAGTAACCCAAAGCTCTGATACAAGTTTGTTAGAGCAAATACTAAGAAATAAGAAAATAAACAAGCAATAGATATACATAACATAGAGATTTAATGAGGTTCACACACAGGTATGGTGTGCTACATCTTTGGGCGAAGAAAAAAATGTTTCACTATGCAGAAGAGAGATTACATCCAAACGGCGACGAGAAAACTTGCCCTGAAATCGTAGTTCGTGAAACCTCCAAAATATAATGACTTTCTCAACAAGACAACAACACATTATATACTCCAAGTCACGGGTTGACTCATCGAGTCATGGTAAATCCGATCGAACCCCTCTGCTTCCATCACAGATCTTAGAAAACTTTCCATTCAAGTCACCACCAAATTATGTCGGAACAGGTCAATCTTCAAAATGGGTCAAGAATTCGAGACAAACTTAACACTAAACCTTTCTAAAAATAAGTTGGTAGAGAGAGAGAGAGAGAGAGAGAGAGAGAGAGAGAGAGAGAGAGAGAGAGAGAAAGGGATTTCTGACCAAACTCACTGAGTTTTATATGACTTGGCATAATCATATGGGCATAAAAACCAAGTCTATTATAACTCAAACAAGTTTGGTCATTTTTTGCATTGAATGGTCTTAGCAACATTTGACCAAGGTTAGCAATTTTTTGACTTAAAACCTAGTTTTCCAACTATGCTTCACGTATTTTTATTTTTGTAGGCAATATGTATGTATAAGGAAAAAAAGGGGGAAAAAATGAAATACATAGAAGGTAACCTTTACAACCCTCTTTAAGCGGACCAGAATAATGGAAGAGAAGTCCCTAAATCAAGCAGAACAAACCCTTATGTTCTAGGTGTCTCACTTTTCATAAATATTATGTTTGGGATACCTCACATTTTAAAAATGTTATGTTTTAGGTATTTTTTTATGGGGAGGAGTTTATTCGGGGGTATAGCATACACTAGTGCCACGTGGGTCTATTGCTCTCCTCCCCCAATAAGGGGAAAAATATCATTACATATGGGAGGAGAGAGGTAGACATAGAGGGCGATGGCATATGCCACGCTTCTAGATAGAAAAAAATTCCCCCTTTTTTGAACCCACCAATCCTTGTTTGTGTGGGAGTTTTCTACTGGTTGGCATCTATAGCTAAGGTTTTAAAAATTGAAATGTAATTGACTGCTAGACCATGTCCCCTCCTTTAGAAAGCTCGCTTTTAGAACGAGAAAATCTTGTGAATGGCAAGCACTATGCTTTGTCTCTAAATAGAGACAAAGGTTTAGAGACAAAGGCTGGAGTCCTAGTCCGTCATAAATGAGGATTACGTGATTAGATTGTAAGCATGGCGCACAACTGAGCATTGATAACTCATGACTGGCATTTGGGCGAGAAACCACTAAGTTGGTTAGAGTCCTAGTCCGTCACGCTAGAAATCATGGGTTCAAACCTCTCCTAGTGAAATAAGTTGAAGTTTCAAGATCTTGGGTACAACGAGACCACAACTATGGAAGGAAGGAAATGAGAATGAGACCAGCCTAAGATGATGTTATGAAGGAAAGCTCACAGTGATTCTATTCTGTGTTGGAATGGCGCTAGATTTGACAATATATCCGATTCCATAGGTCAAAGGGTTTTTTTGCCTATCTACCTCTTCTTGGGAGCAAGGCCAAAGACGAGGAAAAGATAAAAAGATCCAGATAGCTAAAAAATCCTTCACTCGGTCATTTTCTTTTCCACTAAGTGATTGTTTGGGGACTTTAGCATACGATCTAGGCTATTACCTCTCAACTTGGATCTTGCTTTCCCTTTCAAATCAAATGTCTTTGCACTATAAGGAAATCCCATCCTCCAAGACATTCCTTTCAATCCACCATTTCAATCTCTTCCCTTAGTAGATGGAGTTTGTCTTCTTTCTCCCCTAGTCCCATTCCAAATTGGGATCCAAGTTTGTTCACGTGGCCCTTCCTCCACCTCCGCTTTCCTCCATTGGATCCCACTACCATATAAGGGCATTGAGATCTCTACAAAGTGATATGTCCATGTATGGGGGTTGATACCTACCAAGTGTCGGAAGGTCAAGGATATGTGACATGATGACCACTTAATGATATGGAGGGAAGTAGGGAAATGACCGATACTACTGGAAGGATTCCTTTTTAGCTAATAGGTACCGTAACTGGTATTTCTGTGATCAATGGAAATCATTGTCTTATCAAATTATTTATCAAGCCGTGAAAAAGATTCAACAAAAGAAAAAACAAATCCACTATTTGCTTTACGTCAAGAAATATGTGGAGGAACTCTCGATATAGCAAGGAGAGTGAGAGATGAGTTACCAGAGTTCAAAATGCGGAATCGGGGATAGAAGCGATCAATGCTTGTAGGTGTGAAATAGGATTGGAGAGATTTGACATGTAGCCCGAATAGGGGGAGCATACTACAATGGTAGGGTAGGGTTGCATGCAGTAAGAGGGTGAATGTCACACCCCACCCTCCCTAGGTGTCGATAATGTGACTAGGATGCTTATTGCCCCCTACAAGACTTCCAGGATCTTTGAAGCAGTACCTTACCCTCACAATCCACAACAAGAACCATTCTAAATCAGGTGCAATGGAATGGTAAGATAAAATAATAATTTACTAGTACTGGGGAAATCTAAAGTGATAGCTAAATACATGTCCAAATTATTTCCTCAATTACATAATAAGATGAAATAATAATAATCTACAAGTATAACACTAAATATACACAAGAAATGATGACGATAGCACAATCCTCGGTCATGATGCGCTATAGGCGCAACTATCACATGCACAGTCAATGTCATACACCTCGGCCTCTTATGTCCACCAAACCCCACCGTACTCAGCCATGGACGAAGAAGTGTCGCTACTCATTGGTACCACCGTACCTACATCATCATCTAAAATAAACATGCAAGTGGTGTGAGCTTCACTAAGCCTTTTGAGGGATGGGGTTTATCCAAGCAAACACAAATAATCCATGATGCGTATATGATGTAGTTCATTTTATTATTATTCACTTAACATACAACTAAATCTGGTATAATGCTACTACAATACATTAGGCAATATCCTTGGTCCCAAAAATTGCCATCGATCACCTAGGGATACAAACCGTAGTTAAGATTAGGAGCCTTTTGATTTTGAAATGTGCCCTCAGTCACCCAGAAAACCCCTAATAACCCCTTCCTGGAGCCATGATATCGGTATACATCGGACACACTGACCTAGTTTTCACCTCTGACAACAATCACATCGTACCATGGAAGTGGCATCCCATAAAGTCTCATCAAACCTACCAATGTGGGTTATCCAACACTTCACCCCTATTGGAAAGGGATTGTAGTATAGGGTAATTATTTCTAGCCAAAATAATATACATGCTCTTTTATAATGATACAATTAGTACAGCTAATGTGGAACCAAAATCACCATCGACCACACCACATCCCATATCGAAGCCTAACTCTAACATATGCAGTTAGTATGGCGTATATGGTATTAGAATCATATATTGGCCATACTGCAACCCATGTCCAAGCCTAGCTCTAATGTATAGACAATGCATGATGAATGCAACAACGTGGCATTCACGGTACTAGAGTTCCCCTCAGCCACACCGGATCCCACCAATTCATAAAAAAATAACCATATAGATAGTTTTATATAAAAACAATTGAGATAATTAAAACAAGGCATGCATGAGATTATTAAATTAAAGCACATGTATGATATGGCATGCATTAATTCTATAGTGCAAAACACTCCAAAAAGAAGTTGACCACCATTCATCTTGTCGGTTGATAGGTGAAGAAATTCAGAAGGAAGAATGCCCAAAATGCGTAGTTAGGCCTCATTGGAAAGTGATTGTCTTTGTCCTAATTACAAGTGTAGTGGATGTTAAAAGTGTCTTTAAGAGTCCCTAGAAGGTCCCTTACAAAATCCCCAAAACTACCTTAAGGACAAGTTAGTAGGGTCCATTGGTGGATGTCACCGGTAGATCAAACATCTACTGGTGTGATCAACTGGTGACATAAATAGAGAGAAAATTCTAATTTTACATCTTAGACAATCGACCAGTTGATGTCACCAGCATATGTCTGATCTATCAGTGACATCCCAGAAAGTGTTATTCACTTCTGGATAAACCACCTTGGATCCCAATGGGCGTGTTTGATTCTGTGTGGTTTGTAGAGGGTCTTTCCACTTTTCATTTAAATCCGACGAATCATGTTTTCACCAAGTCAATTGGAAGTTATGTCGATTCTTTGACTGAAACCTTAAATCCAATGTTGAGCTGAAAATGTTCTCGAAGCTTGGAAAACACTTTTGGAGCTTGGGAAGGGTATGGGGGAGCGCAATGTACACTACCTCGACTGGCCAAGGTCATTGGGGTTGAGGTGTACCCTAAACAACCTAGTAAAACCTCGAAAGCTAACCTACCCAAATCCAAAATGGAGTGAAAAGGGGGGTAAGGAAGGGTTCCCTTACCTAAAGAAGTTCCGACAACAAGGGGGTTCTCCTCCTTTCTCTCTCTCTCTCATTTTAGGTTTGTAAAATGAACTCTTATAGCCAAATAAAATAACTGAAGATAACAAAAGTAGAAAGGGTACTTTTCTTTTCAGAACTTATCAATGACAAAACACACTAGGGACCAAGGTTCAAAAACTCGGGAACACTCATGGGATTGGTCAAGGCTGATACTGTTTTGATACAGATCCAGATTGGCATGGATTGGACCATATCAGACAATTATACCCCAGTTTTCTTTTTAAATCAGTTTTATTATTATTTTACCATTAGACCATACATGTGTATTAGGATCAGAAAGGTTAGGATTGGGAATCGATCAAGGCCTATACCGTTCCAATCCGACTGACACTGACCGAACCAATCCGATTTTTATAACCATGCCAGGGACTGAAATAGGTCATGTAGAGAAAGATAGATGAGAAATTCAGATCTAATACCTAATAAATCTAGGATACATTTAATCGTGAAAATATCTCTGGGGTAGCTCAGCAAAACAAAAATGTATCATCACCAAAGAAAAGGTGAGAGACTTCAGGTGCTCATCGAGCAACCTTCACCCCCTTAAACATATTTATATCTCTATATGTGGTGAGTAATCTAGACAAGGCTTCCATGGCTAAAATGAAGAGAAAAGGGCTAGTGGGCACCCTTGCCTAATCCCTCTAGAGGGTTCAAAGAGTTCAAAAGCAGAGCCATGTAGTATAATGGAGAAGGAAGAAGATAGATTATAAGGTCTCCCATTTATTTTCAAACCCAAAAAAATAAAAAAGAGCATGTAAGAACCCCATTTAATCTTGCCATAGGCCTTAGCCATGTCGAGTTTAATTGCCACAAAACCAATCCTTCCTTTGGTATGTTTGAGGAAGTGGAAAATCTCTTGGGGAATAACAATTTTGTCAGTGATTTGCCTTTGTGGATAAAAACCGATTGAAATGAAGAGATAATTTTGGGTAGTACACCTTTTTAGTTTGACTGCAAGAAATTTATCACTAAAGACAACTATATCCCATCTATCTTTTCATAGGCTTTGGACATATCTAACTTAAGGTCTGCCTATCCACTCTTCCCTTTTATGACTTCATAAGATGTGAAAAATCTTTAGTGCGATAATTATGTTGTCTGAGATGCGTCTATCCCTAACAAAAGCAATTTGAATGGGAAACACTATACGATGTAAGAAAGGCCTTAGGATAATTGCAAAAATCTTAGAAAAAATATTTTCTTTCTGGATCCTCTTGGTTAGGCTCAAGGTTTCTATAAAATTATTTCATAATGAGACTTTAAGAGGCTTCACTATCAGACAAGTATCGAGTTTTAAAAGATTTACTTTTGAATTTGTGTATTGGGTACCTTTTCTTTATTTGTTTCTCCCAAAATTGAAGATTGTATAGTTTTATTATGGTCTGTCTCATTGCTTCAAGATGCTACACAAGTAGTAGCCAACCAATGGACTCCTATTTCAAATTTTCTCTTCCGCTATGTTTGGTTGCAAGGAAAATTTAAAGGGAAGGAAAGTGAGATTTTAACACTTAAAAAAGATTTTATTTATTTATTTATTTTTTAATGATTACCTTATGTGACTGTACAAAATTTATTTATTTATTTATTTTTTTTACAAAATCCAATAATGATACATTTTACATGTAATTTTTATTTTACGCTTTATAGCAAAGCGCTTCCAATACAAAGTAAAATAATATTTAATAACCAAATATTAAATAATTTAGAGTTAATCATATAGTCATTTGAGATAAAGATTATAAAAATTTTAATTCCCCTTCCAGACGGAGCCTTGAAGCATTCCATGCCATTCAGGAGGATCAGGTTGTGGATTGCTTCAACTTTTGGCATATTTACTCTGAACTCTACCTTCAATTTGATTAGCCTTAGGGTCCAAAGATCTGTTTTGAAAAGGAATCTCCCAAGTTCACTTTCTTGAGAACTTTGTTTTTATTGTATGCCCTTCTTTCCATTTGGAGAAAGGTTGTCAGCAAACGCTTTCCCTAGTAGGTACGATTTCTAGTTTTGAACGGAGAGATCCAATTATAGGATTCTTCCCCATAGAGCCTAGGGATCAAAGAGTGATCCCATGGTTGGGGTTGACCTCAGGACATGTGCTCAGGCCCTCCCAACCATTGGATTACTCTATGATCCCTGGGTTCTATAGAGGAGCCAGATCCGAGATCTAATGGGTCCAAATTTTTCTGGATGAACCAGTGAAGAAGCTACAGTGGGAACTGGGAAGATTGCCATCTTGAAGCTCAATCAATCATGGGCTTATCAGCCAACATCAAGGGTAGCTAGTGAGTTCGACCATCCCTACACCCCACCCTATCTAATCTACATAAAAAATAGTAGTAGTATGTAACAAGTGTGGCTTTTGACCTCTAGTGGGTCCCTCTGTCAGGCCTCAACGTGGGTCTTATAAGAAGAAAAAAGAAAAAAGAAAAAAGAAAAAAAAAAAGGCAGCGGCCCACCCAGAGTTCCTTCCCCACTTTCAAATCTGGTAGATAATTACCTTTTTGGAAAAGTGTGGCTCCTACACACAGGCAGGTGCCAATGGGAGCACACAAAAAAGTATCAATAAGGATATCATTTTGCATTTCACGGGTAATGATTTTGCCTCCCATGTGGCAGCGGAACGGCCACTCTCCCACAAAAACCATTTTCTTATCCGTCCACCACATGGAGTTCAAAGACCTTACAAGCACCATATTCTGGTACATCAATTATCTTTAGCTAGTCTACCATATGTAGTTCAAAATCTGCATAAGCTATGTATCACAATAAAATCAGAAAGCTGGATAATGAATTAGACAATTTTTATTTTAATTTATGGGGAGGGGTTGTAATATAGATTATCTATTGCTGTACCTCTCCAAGAGAGGTGACAAACACACTGGATATCGAATATTCAGTTCACATAACAATTAGTCTCTTTTCTCAAGACCCCCACAAATTCTATAAGAGTTCCAAACATGAGTGACCCATACAATTGATAACAAATGGAATATAACATCAGCTCTCAGTGAAAAGCAAACCTTGAAAGTTCATATCGAATATGTTTGCTATCTGATTTTTGACATACAAAATCGTCCAAGTAAAAGGAGGAAGCGGGGGGGGGGCAGATTATGAGATTTCTCTCACCTCATACTCATGAGAGATTCTCAGAGGAGATGCTTTTGAAACTGGCCTCTGTTCAGACCACAGTTCCATGTTAACTGTTCCCGTCCCCCAATGGATAAGACACTTAAAAACCTCGTTGATGTTAAACCGGTTCACCAGACCCAAATGCAAGCTTCTATCCTCGAGCATCCATTCCCCTGAAAATGAGAAATCTCCTTAGATAAATAATGTTCCTTGATCCTTAAGTTCTCATAACACAAACCTTCAGTTCTGGATACCCTACTCAGAAAGTGGAAAGTTCTCACGTATTTTTAATTCCACATGCAATTTTGTAACTGTACGCTCTGATCAATGAGTTTAACATAGCATGAGTCCACAATAGTATGTGCTAAGACATTCAAGAACTACCATACCAACTTGACTAGTATAGTCATCAAATTTATTCCATGAAATGTCAGGTAGTAGGATGGCTAAGATCCTTGGAATCTCTGTTCTCTCTCAAGCAAACCAATAACAGAGCTTTTGAACGAGAGGATAAAAAACTAGTGTTACAACAGCTCAATCAACAGCAATGTATATCAACACACGTCAACACCCCACAGGTGCAGGCCTACAAACACATGGATTTACATGTGACACCATCAAGTGGCACCAATGGACACAAACTGTAGGAGCACAATAACACATAACACAAACCCCTCACGCTTACCAGAGATCGAACACTCGACCTCTTGGCTGTGATACTATTTTATAACCACTTATCCCAAAAGCTCGAGCTGTTATGTAAGGGCTACAACATGTATATGAACACGTTTTAACAACCAGCATGGGCTCTTTTATGTTCAAAGTCTTCGTCATGTTGCTGAAATGAGTACTTGTGTAGAGAAGGCCAAAATAATAATAATAATAATAATAATAATAAATTATTACCATTAGGCAGCAGGTCTCCTTCAAGGAACAATTCACCAGAATCTGGCCCAATTTCATGCTTGGTCCCATCTACAGAAATGAATGAGACAAAAGACTGCGAAGGGTGCAATAAACTGAAGGCCGGGTGAACTCGCAAGCAAACCAACCTACAACATGATACAAAATTAAAAAAGCACACACAGTCAATGTCAGATAAGATGAGAATAAATTAACAGTTTAACGAAAAATCATTCTTTAACGAAAAATGATTCTCACAATTGAATGGGGTATTTTAAGTCACCAAAGGGGAGGAAACTAAAGATCTAGAAACAACCCCACGACCTGAAGATTTCTGGGTGAACCAGACTTTGGAAACAGAGCCCTAATGAACCAGAAAACTCGTCCAAAACTGGAACTGCAGGCTCTTCTTCTCTTATAGCTAACAAATGGATACTACATCACATTTCCTCTCTCTAATATAGATAGCCTAAATTTTTTATAACTTGTGAAGTAACTAGCAATGAAAGTTCCAGCCGAGTCTGCTCCCCCTATCTCAGTGATTGTTATGGATGATGAAGGTGGATCCTTCCACCAAGAAATTAGCTACGATTTGGTTCTTCCGCACTGCACCACCTGCAAATGATTTGGTCACTCCACAGTGTCCTGCTTGAAGTTGAAGCCCCCTGCTCCTGATGAGACCATAGATTTCCCTTCATCCGAAGATACACCCCGGCTATCCCTCACCAACCTTCATTCTACCCCTGCTCCTCAGGCTGCCCCACCTTCAACCCCTTCTCTTCTTCGAGTTTCTACCATCTATCCGCCGTCACCACTTGGCTGTCTCCCGCCACCCCAGCCATGGGCGGAGGAGTAGTAGGAACCACTGCCCTCTCAGAACTCCTCTTGTCTGTCTCCCCCAGCCATCCTGGCCGCATCCCTTTACCTGGCAGTCCTTCACCTGATCCCTCGGTGACTTGGTCAGTCGCTTTGTCTCTGCTCACTAAAATCTGTCTCGCCCTTTGCTTTCCAGCAGCCCTGTCAACCTGTGTACTCCCTGCGACACCTGCCAATTCCTGCCAATCTCTGTTGCCTAACTCTGTCCACGGCCACCTTAACTCCACTTTCTCTTCCCCTCATCCCTCTTGAACCTTGCTATGGATCTCTTGCCTCTTCGAGAAGATACCCCTGCTGCTCCGCCAAATTCCTTGTTACACTTCCCTTCTTTGGCTGGCAACGCTTTTCTCCCCCCTCTCCCCCCTCCCTTCTCCTTTGGAAATGTTTCTTTTTCCCTTCTGTAACCAAGGATTAAAGTATCGGTCTCGGTCTCCGTATCGGTCGGCCAAAATTAAGATACGTATCGGAGATACGCTAAGATACGCATATAAATGGATAGAAAACACTTTTTTATACACTTTTGCATAAAAAAATTATTAAAAAAAACTATAGATAACATGTAATATGCATAAACACTATATTGAGAGTATCGCACTAAGAATCCAAGGTTTGTAGTTGCCTCATAAATGTAAAATCCTTGTTCCCAACCTTGATTTCCACTTTAGTTACAGAGAAAAAAGGCTTGCAGCAACTTCGGAACAAAAAACCCCTCAAAAAAAATATATATATATATATATTTTTTAAAATGACCCATATTGGCCATTATATGACCGTACAACACCGTATCGATACATATCGTACCGTATCCGTATGTATAAATGATTTTAATTTTCCATAGAGTATCGGTACGTATCAATGCGTATTGTATCGTATCGGTGTGTATCGTAGGATACATATCGATACAAAAGGATTTGAAAATTTATATGTATCGTATTGGTAGTATCGTATCGGTAAGGGCCGATACGTACAATACGGTACGATACGTACTAATACTTAAAACCATGCCTGTAACTAACCGTCTAACTAAGCCTCCTATTCCTCCTCTCTCTCTTTGGCACAAGCCCACTCTCTTATATTCTCTGGCCAAGTCCATTCCCACCCCTTAATGCTGGCCCATTCTCTTTCTAACTCTCTCTTGGCCAAATCCCACAACTCCTCTGGTCTGACCAATACGGCTCACTCTTAGCCCATCACCCCTTCTAGCCTCTCGCCTCTCCTTTCGGACCCTTTGATCCACCCGACTCACTTAGCTCGTCCTCTTGACCTATACCCCCCTTTCCTCAAGGAAAGGGACCTTCCACTACTTTTACTCTTTTCTTTTTTCTCTTTCTTTCTTCTTCTTCCTTCTTGCTTCACAAAACCATAAACCCCATAGAATTGGAAATAATGGCTTGGCTACCTCTTCCTTGGCCCTTCAATGAATCCCATTTTTCAAAGGGAAAAGGTAGATGTAGGGGTTTAATGCTCCAAAGCCTTCAAGCTTCTTCTCCTTCAATTTCTGCCACTTTCTCTTTTCTTTCTCATTTTTCGTTTCAGAGAAAAAGAAGACAAAAAATGGAGAACAGTTCATTTTGAGTCACTCGACAAAGTATCACTGTTCGAAGTTTGGCTAATGAGGAATCAATAAATGGAATCTTTGGGTAAGTGTATGTAAATGCAAGCAACACTCTAGCATGGCGATGATATGGTGTATCGCAGACCATTGAAACTCGATAGTACCCAACTACAACTTGTGCCTTGGAATCTTTGGAGCAGCATATCTTCATCTTGGTACACATGAAAAGCACCGAAATATGTCCTATGAAAGCAACATTGACATGTTTTGACTGCTCATTGGCTTATCCATGCACGATTAGATCCAGGCTATTTGATTTTCATTTGAAAATGTGGTGATATATAAGCTCTTAAATTGGAATCTTTAGTATGGTGTATGACATGTACACCGTATTTTTTCAATCTAACCACCTATAACGTTGGATTCGAATTGTGCTGAAATGGCACCCTATGGTGCATCAATACGGGATCCACATACTCTTGAAATTGCTTACAGCCATCTGCACTAAAAAGAACTCGTTCTGAAAACCACCTCACTGACGTGATTCAATTGGAACTTCCCATCAGGCACCTGCTGCGACTTTTGGAAATAAAAAATAAGCCCTAAAATATGAGAATTTATTGATCAACCTCCAAGGTAAAAAAGTGAACACTGAGAGCTTCTTCGTGGTATATTTTTTTTTTTGTCATTTTTGGAGTGACCGGACGGAAATTTCTGTAGCTCCTTCATATGAACTCGGTTCGCACCGAAACCAGTTGTGTTGGGTTCACAACTTATAGCAATACAATTCTTCGTAACATCCCGTCTTCAAAATCATCCATGTGAAATGACCACAATGCCCTTGAACATTGCACTGGCTATAACTCTCTCATTTGAAGTCAGATCGAGACGATTCAGGATGCGTTGAAAACCATTTTTTGTATTCTATAACATCCCTGAAGGAACCAACTACCAAATACTCCATATTAAATGCCCACAACCTAAATTTGATCAAATATTGTGACAACTTGCTTGGAAACTCATGAAAAATATCAGTCGCACCCTCTACACCCACATAACCTCTGACATGGCACTAAGCACTGCCATGTCATCAGAGTGATCATACACTGCCACGTCATCACCTCTGGCCACCTCATTATTGACACATGGCTAAGGTTGCCAACAAGGACAACCAATACAACAATGTTAAGCTGAACAGATGTTGTTAAATGCCTTTTTACCCGCTGGAATCACATGCCCCACTGGTTCTCGAAATACCAGAATGGGAGAGGGATTCGAGCAAGCCGAATTGAAGTGCTACCCATACCCAGATTCGGTTGGAAGGTATCGGTTCCAGGGGTTTGGTTGTGCCACTACAACCTATTTCACCTACATTCAGGTGTGTATTTTGTTTTGCACATTCACAAGGAAACCGTGGCACAACAGGTGCACCTATCACTTTAGCTATAATCCAAGACATAATGAAATTCTTATGGATTTTTATTTTTAAATTTTCAATGAAGCTACTTTATATGGGCAAGGGGTCATGAGGCCATGATTATATCTTGGGACTTCTTTTCCTTTGTAACCCATAATCGGACTATTTTTTTCCCGTGCTTCAGCATCAGTGGAGAGTTTTATGCTTGGGAACTCGGGATTGCTGCTAGTGAGATGTTGTACTTGCTATTCTGAGATTCTTCAATTAAATAAGGGTAATTTACATCGCCACCTGCTAGAGAATGCCAGTATTATAGGAACACGCCATCTCTTTCACCAAATTAGACTCAGACCCCCTACCGTCAGTCTCCGTTAAGGATTTGAAATGACACTTTTGACTAAAATAAATAATCAAATCATATTTTGCTTAAGATATTTCTAACTGAGTCGTTCGTCGAGACCGTCCGCAACAGTAGTACCGCCGGTGGTTCCAGTCATGAGTCGTGAGTCTCGTGACCATCCGCAACACACACTCTCTCTGAGCCTCGAGGCCGACTTGGCTGTTCTAAAAACGAGAACACACAGATTGTGGTAGTGTTTCTTCCATCTTTAATTGAAGTTGGGTTTTCAATTTTTTTGACAGGTGATTATGTGTCACTAATCAGAATCAACTAATCAAAAACCACCTTCTTCTTTGTTTATTTAATTTTTCATTTCTTCTGAAGTGAATCCTCACTTTTTCACATTCTCCTTTTTTTAATGTTATTATTCTATCCACCACTCCATTATATTCCTTATAAAAGCTACTACTTTGTTTTCTCATTTTTCTGTTCTCACTTTTTCTGAATCAAAAGTTCGATGATCATCAAATAGCTCTTCAATTATGGTAAGTTTTCGAGGGATGATGTATATTTGAGAGTTCTGAACTTTATTTTGACTCATTGATTCTTCTTTTGTAAGGAGCTTCGATTTTATTCTTTTTGTTCTTCTTTTGTTCATGTAAGCTCCAGTAAACATCCTCGTCGGAACTCCAGTAATCCGATTTTCCCCTTTTGATTCTTCTCTACCCCTGAAGCGCATTCTCTTTTGATGCATCGATGCTTAATAACTCCCATTAATCGGACCTTCCTAAGCTTAACCAACATGGGTTCTCTATTCTCTTTGTTACAATCCCAGATTCTTGTAACCAAACCAGTAAAACTAGAAAAAGAGAGAAAGAAAGAGAAGTGAAAGAGAGAAAGAGAGAAAAAGGAGAAACCACAGAGAGCCTCAAGGTGAGAGCAGCCTACGATCAGTTCAAAATGAGGCTGATCGCAGGAATCCTTAGTATGTAAAGATTAAAAATACTGTGTACAAGGACTAGAATGCCCCCATTACAAGAGAACAAACCCTAAAGCACATATAGGGACCCGATAGGACAGTACTGTCCCTATCGGGTCCAGCGGCTGAAGCTAATCCTGATATCGGGATTAGCTCTCTTTCAACACTTTCCCTTAAGCTGGAGCATACACATCACCCATGCTCAGCTTGGTACAACCACTGCGAAAGCTAGGAGTAAACAAAGACTTAGTAAACATTTCAGCTAACTGATCCGCTGAAGGAACAAACGGAGTCTCAATCAGCTTCTTCAAAACATCACAAACAAAATGATAGTCCACCTTTACGTGTTTGGTCCTCTCATGGAAGACCGGGTTACTAGCAATGTAAACTGCATCTTAGTTATCACAATACATCTTCATTGGCTTAGTCATTGGAAATCTCAACTCCAAGAGTAACGACCGCAGCCACATGAACTCAGCCGTGGTATGAACCATAGCTCTGTACTCTGCCTCTGCACTGGACCGCGCAATAGTAGTCTGCTTCTTGCTACGCCACGTAATAAGATTCCCTCCAACAAAGGTACAGTATCCAGTGGTAGATCTCCGATCACTAGTAGAGCCAGCCCAATCAACATCAGAGTAGCCAACAAGATCCATATGCCGATTAGGACAGTAAATCAATCATTTTCTAGGAGCACCTTTCCGATAACAAAAAACACGGACAACAGCATCCTAATGTGCTTTTTGAGGAGACTGCATGAACTGACTAAGAACTCCAACAGCATAAGAAATGTCAGGGCGAGTCACAATCAACTAAATCATCTTGCCAATGAAACTCCTGTACTGATGCACATCCTGAAACGGTTCACCATCATCAACACCGAACTTTTGGTGAGGGTCCATAAGAATATCAACAGGTCTGGATGCAAGTATCCCAGTATCAGATAGAAGATCCACAACATACTTTCTTTGAGACAGACTGATCCCTTTCTTGCAGCGGATCACCTTAATCCCGAGAAAATAATGGAGATAGCCAAGATCCTTGGTCTGAAAATGGCGCTGGAGATGAGCCTTTACTTCAGAAATACCTGCCTCATCATTGCCAGTAAGAATAATGTCATTAACACATACCACCAAGACCACCAACTTGTCACCTCTGTCACGAACAAATATTGAATGATCATAATAGCACTGAGAAAAACCACACGTGACAATGGTAGCATTGAACTTGTCAAACCATGCTCGAGGGGACTGTTTAAGCCCATAAATAGCCTTATGTAAGCGGCACACACGACCTGTATTCTCCCCCTGAGCAATATAACCAGGAGGTTGCTCCATATACACTTCCTCCTGAAGATTACCATATAGAAAAACATTCTTCTTGATGTCCAACTGAAATAATGGCCAATCAAAGTTGACAGCAAGAGAAATAACAAGGCAAACAGAGTTCAGTTTGACAACCAGAGAGAATGTCTCAAAGTAATCCACACCATATGTCTGAGTATATCCTTCAGCAACCAGACGGGCCTTTAACCACTCAACAGAGCCATCAGAATGATACTTAACAGTGTACACCCAGCGAAACTTAACCAGATCCTTACCAGGAGGTAAATCTACTAGGCTCCAGGTACCACAACTCACGAGAGCATCAATTTCTACATCTATGGCAGCCTTCCATCCAGGAATACGGAGGGCATCATTATGGGAACGAGGAATGGTGTTAGTGGAAAGGGATAGTGTAAGGCCATAGATGGGAGAGGGAAGAGATAATGACACAAAGTTATCAATAGGGTATACAACCATAGACTTCTGAGTGCAGGAATGTGTACCTTTACGATGTGCAATTGGTAAGTCATCAGGCGGAGGAGGAAGAGGAGCTTCACCAGCAGAAGACGGCAATGGAAGGAGTGAATCTTCCAGATTAATAATCTCGCCACCAAGCTGTCCAGTCTTCTTCCTGCGCTGATAAACCTGTAGGGGAGGTGAGTCATTGGTACTAGGAGCATCAGCTAGGGATATAAGAGAGGGTATGGGTGGAGGAGATGGAGAAGACCACTCTGGACTAGACTGGGACACCTGAGGAGAATAAAATGATGTACCTTCAAAAGAGGTCACATCAGCACTGACAAAATTCCGATGAGTAATGGGGTCATAACACTTATATCCTTTTTGGGTACGAGAGTAACCCAGAAAGATGCACTTAGTAGACCTTGGGGACAACTTGTCAACCTGCATATGCAGATTATGGACAAAACATACACACCCAAAGACACGGGGTGGAACAGTAAAACTGGGTAAATTAGGGAACAGAACAAAAAATGGAGACTTATTCCCCAGGACAGAGGATGGCATGCGATTAATCAAATAACAAGTGGTTAAAATACCATCACACAAAAAATGTTAGGAACATGCATGTGAAGCATAATGGCACAAGCAACCTCAATGAGATGCCGGTTCTTGCACTCTGCTACGCCATTTTGCTGTGGGGTATAGACACAACTAGTTTGGTGTATCATCCCATGGATATCACAAAACTTAGATATATCAGAATGAGCATATTCTAAAGCATTGTTAGAATGAAAATTTTTAATAGGAATGCCAAACTGAGTTTTTATTTCATTATAAAATTTGTGAAACACATGTAAAAATTCGGATCATTCCTTTAACATGTACAGCTATGTAAGGCGAGAATGATCATCCACAAAAGTCACAAAATAGCGAAAACCAAATCTGTTATCGACTCTGGAAGGACCCCATACATCAGAATGGACTAAAGAAAATAAAGACGGACAACGAGACACAGAGTGAGATGGGAAAGACACACGATGATGTTTACCCAACTCACATGCCTTACACTCTAACCTGAGGACAGACTTAAAACTAGGAAATAAAAGTTGTAACCTAGAAAGTGATAAATGACCTAAACAACAGTGCCAATGGAAAGGAGTCACGTCCCCAACAGTCGTAGCAACAACAGTAGAAGGGGGACAGCCGCTATTGAGGTAGTATAACCCATCCTTTTCACGCCCTCCACCAATCATCTTCCTCGTGTGAAGATCCTGAAATACGCAGTAGGAAGGAAAGAAGGTTACTGAGCAATTTAAAGAATGGATTAATTAACTTACAAAGAGAAAACTTAGTGGGAATTGAGGGACATGTAAGACAGAAGATAAATTAATGGATGGGGTAGGTGAAATAGTACCATATCCAAGGACTAGTGTGGAAGTGCCATTAGCAAGGATAACAGAATTGGAACTGGCATTAGTAGAAAAATTCTGAAAGAGTGATGACTTACCGATCATATGGGCAGAGACACCTAAATCAATGATCCAAGGAGTAGATGTAGTAATAAGAAGGGCTGAAGTACCTGTGTGAGCTAGAGTAGCAGCGGATGTAGACTCACCATGAGATGTAGTAGAGGATGCCTCAAGAGTGTGCAAGTGTCGGAGCAACTGATTGATGTCACCGTGCAGATCGGTAGCTGAATCTTCTAAAAAAGGTGTTGGTTTAGGATCAATTGGAGCCATTGTGTCAGTACCATCATCAGACACTGCATGATTAGCTAATTGTGTTGCCCACTCTGGTTTGCCATGCTTTGCCCAACAAGTCTCAACAGTATGGTTGGGCTTTCCACAAAAAGTGCACTGGCAAGCTGAACGATTAGAAGGCTATCCACCAGATCCTCGACAAGCAGACCCACAACCTCCCCCACGACCACGACCACGACCACGTCCACGGTTGGCGTAGAAGGCAGAACTGTCTTTGGTAGACTAATCAGGTTTAGTGGAGGAAGTAATTTGCTACAGTCGTGAGTAGGTATCATTCAGAGTAGGCACAGTATCCCCTGTAAGTAAGTGACCCTTCACTGCCTTCAAGTTATTGTTCAAACCAGCCAGGAATTTAGAGACGAAGAACTCGTTACGCTGAGCCTTCAATTTATCAATGTCAAGGGTTGGAAGACATTGAGTTCTTCAACTATACCTCTGAAAGTACTGTAATATTCGAAAAGTGGCTTGTCCGACTGGCGAAACTGAAACAGTTTTTCATAGATATCATAGATACGGGTCATGTTCTTCTCCTGAGAGTAGGTCTCCTTCAAGTCATTCCACACTCCCTTGGCAGTAGAGTGAAACATGACATTGGCAGCCACATTTGGTTCCATACTATTCCATAACCAAATTAAGATTAATGCATTCTCTTTCTGCCATTGAGCATAACCAGTGTCAAATTCTTTGGGAGGATTAGAGATGGTATAATTAAGCTTATCCTTTGCCATCAGATAAACTTTGATCGACTGATCCCAAAGAAGGTAATTCGAGTTTCCTTTAAGCTTGATAGAAGTAATCTGGACATTCACATTGTCCGATGCAGATGAGGTAATGGTAGGGGTAGTAGTCTTGGTCTAACCATGAGAGCAAGAATTAATGACAAGTATATAGTGCAAAGACAATCAAGGAAGTAGAACTCACCAACCAGATCTGATAAATAGCAGCCAAAGTGCAATCGGACCCCAAGAAACCAAAAAACAATATCCAACCGATAGGGGGGTTGGTATGGTAGTGTCGACCTTGATGAGAGCAGCAAAAGGAGGCTTCAAAAGCCTAGTAGAGTATGTAGAGAAGTAGTAAACCAGCAGCACATTAAACCGTGAAGTAGTAGAGCTTCACACATAGGGCAGCAGTAAAAAACACATCAAACATAGGGGCAGCAGCCAAAAACACATCACACATAGGGGCAGCAGCCATTAAAAACCTGCAGAATTGTGTATCGGCTTCAGCGATTCTAGAGAATAAGGGCTGAATCCATGTAGTAAAGGTAGGAAGGCCTAATTGTGTTTATATCATTATAATCAGGCCAAAAACTTAAGGTAGGAGCAGCAATAGGTGGCTGCGCACCAAAGAGGAGTAGTGCAGGGTTGAGATCAGCAGAGAATGATGATGCAAAACTTTAATTTGATTACAGAAGCTCTGATACCATGTTACAATCCCAGATTCCTATAACCAAACCAGTAAAACTAGAAAAAGAGAGAAAAAAAGAGAAGAGAGAGAGAGAGAAAGGAGAAACCACAGAGAGCCTTAAGGTGAGAGCAGCCTGCGATCAATCCAGAATGAGGCTGATCGTAGGAATCCTTAGTATATAAAGATTAAAAATAATGTGTACAAGGACTAGAATGCCCCCATTACAAGAGAACAAACCCTAAAGCGCATATAGGGACTCGATAGGACAGAACTGCCCCTATCGGGTCCAGCGGCTAACGCTAATCCCGATATCAAGATTAGCTCTCTCTCAACACTCTCCATCAACGCCAGCTTCAAATTCAATCTTCAATGCCATTCCGGTGTTCATTGCCATTCCTTTTCACAATTTCAGCTCCCCTGAAAGGGGTTAAATGAGAAGAGGCAGAATAACATACCTGTAGTCACTGGAGGGGGTTCGCAGCTGCCATAGGCACCGTCGCTGGAAGGGGTTGCAGCTGTCGATCTAAAAACCCCTGAGGATCTTATGAAGTGAGAGTGAGTTAGGATTGTGGTGAAATCAATTTGGGGACTATAAGTAATGAGGGTAATTTCGGTACTTCATTATTTTTAAGGGAAAAATGGTATTTAGAAAAAAAATGAACTACTGATGTCAGCATTCTTGGTATATTCTGTAACAGTGACTGACGGTAGGGGGTCTGAGTCTAATTTGGTGAAATAGAAGGTGTTCCTATAATACTGGCATTCTCCAAGGGGTGGTGCTGTAAATTACCCATTAAATAACTGCCCAAGGGAGAGGAAAATATGACCAGAAGAAAGCAAGGGAGGGGGAACGCAACTAGATCTGCTACGGATGTGGTACAACTGTATAAGAAAATAATAGTTAATGAAGGTATAGAAACAGTTTGATAGATAGTCTTTGTAGTGATATTCAACAAAATCTTAAGTTCTGCAGTGATATTCAACAAAATCTTAAGTTAGAAGACTTACCTGGAAAATCCACCAGAACCAGCACCAACTTGGCGAGCTACAATGCTGGAGTCAATATAGAGAACACTAGGATTATCTTTTTTAATAGATATCTGACGTTCAATCACTAATCCACCTCCAATATCTCCTTCCAATTTAAGTGCTTCCTCTTTGCCTGCCTGATGAAGATCACGCCTGGAATGACAGGACATTTAAGAGAGATTAATCAGAAAAGAAGAAAAAAAAAATCAATCACAATATCTTAAACATGAAATAATCAGCAGCAGGTGAAATTTTATTGTTTCCATCTTGTCAGTTTGGCAACTAACGCTTGGAATAGCTAACCAGTTGAAGAAAATGAACATTTAATTACTGATAGGATCCTAGCTTCTATGGACTATGGTTATAAGACAATAGCTGCTCAAGAACCAAAGTTTGTAGAACTAAAATTTATCATCAGATTCTAGACAATGGTTTCTTCATCTACAAATTCTCGGATGAAGGAGACAAAGCTCATGCGCTCAAAGGCGGTCGTTGGAATGTTGGTCGGAAGCTGATCCTTCTAAGGCAATGAGATTGTCATCTTCAACTCAACAGGGTCGATCTGCGTTCCATCCTCCCCTTTGGGTATCTCTGCCCGTCCTGTTTTATTTCTGGTGCGAAAATGGCTTGAATATTGTTGGCACAATTCTAGGAAAGCCTCTCTACTCTGATGGAAGGACAAAGAAGAAGGATAGGCTTGCCTTTGCTAGAATATATGTAGTAGTTGCTGCAAAATCTCCCATGCCATCCTTCACCAATGCAGTTGATGATGAGGGATTATCATTTAAGCAGGCAGTTAGCTTTGATTGGTTCCCGGCTCACTACACCAACTGTAAAGTATTTGGCCACCCCCTTGGAAAATCAGTAAGGACCCAGCTTAAACAATGATCTTTTCCATGAAGTTAAGGGAAGGCAGTCAGTAGCCCATAGATGATCGAAGCCCCAAAACAAAGGACTCTTGGACTGAAAATAGCGTATATGAAGAATTTTATCTTTCTTAAAAAAAGTAAGGTATATGGGATGGAAGCAGTCCTTCAAGACAGATTGGAGTTACCTTCCTTGAGGGTTCTCATGAAAGCCAGAGCGAAACAAAATGGCTCAGGAGAAGATATGGGGATAGCTGCCTATTGTAGGATTTCTTGACCTGAAGGGGCACCAGCAAGCTGCTACTGAATGTGAAAAAGTTAAGGAGAATGTAGTTTATGATAGAATTAGGCATTTTATTTGACTTTTGAAGCATGGTTTAAAGTATCTCCGATACCGATACGATACCCTCCGATACATATCTTAAATTAGCTGACTGATACGATACACATCGATACGATACATGAAATTTTTAAAATCCTTTCGTATCAATATATATCCTATGATACATACCGATATGCATCAATACACCACTGATACACATCAATATGATACGATATGCACCGATACGACTATAAAAAATATAAAATCGAGGTAAAATGTACGTTTCGGCATGTATCGGTATGTATCAATTGGCACGTATCGATGAGTATCGGTACGTATCGGTGAGTATCGATATGTATCGATCGGTATGTATCGGTGAGTATCGGTATGTACTGATATAATGCGCTACGGTTATATAATGGCCAAGATGGATAATTTTTCATAAAACACAATTTTTTGAGGGGTTTTTGTTCCAAAGTTGTTACTAGACATATTTTTCTCAGAATAAAGTAGAAATCAAGGTAGAAAACAAGGATTTTACATTTATGGGACAACTACAAACCTTGAATTCTTAGTACGATACTCTCAATTTAGTGTTTATGCATAATACATGTTATTAAAAGCTTTTTTTTTACAAATTCTTTATGCAAAAGTGTTTAAAAAAATGTTTCTTATCCATTTATGTGTGTATCTTTAGCGTATCTCCGATACGATAAGATACGATACACTCCGATACGTATCTAATTTTGGCTGACCGATACGACGACCGATACCGATACTTTAATCCTTGTTCTGAAGTGACTGAACAAAGTATTGGATTGATTCAATACTGAATCCCTGATCCTTATAGACAAATAATGGTAGAGGCCCCCTTGCCCAGCTGCTTTTATCAAGCATTCTCAGTCTTGGGACTTTCACATCCATCCTCCCTCTTAAGCTACAACGACTGAAGAACCCCATCCCTAGAAAGTCACCTCAATTGCTCCTCCTAATTACACTGGTAACCCATAATTTGGTCTTCAAAAACTATTTCTCTCTAACCCTACTTCCTCCCCCCATTATCTCCCCTACTGCCAACCTCTCTTCTAATACCACCTCCACCTTGTGTGGTCGCTGCCGTTGCCATTTGCACGGGCCTCCACATCTACCTCTTGTCACGACCATGAACCTGCTAACCTTCCCCTACCATTGGTCCCTTAGCTTCTCCAGACTATTAGACATTGGCCTTGAGCTCTATGGACGACTGTTTTGCCTCTGACGAACCTGTCATCTCTGCCACCATCTCATCTCCCCCTCCTCCGCTGACCTTTGCTAGCTCCCATGTCAACAATGCTGGTGTACGATATCTTGTATTCTGTCATAGTTTAACCCAAGGAGTACTGGTGCAGCGCCTTAACAGGCAGGACGGCCGTCCCCATAGCCGGTTAGTGGGCCGTGGGGGTTACAAGGGGGAAGGAGGCCCCCTACATAGAAGAAGGTGTGTGCCCCCCGCTCGAATTTTTTATTTGAGGGCAATTGTGTACTTTCCGGATTAGGGTTTTTCGCTATATATTTGTAGCGAAGGTTTATTTCTCTGTAATGCAAGCAATACTGAGAGGTGAGGGACGAGCGCTGTAACCCTATTCTCCATTGATAGTGAAGCAGGATCTCATCTCACCGGGGACGTAGGCAATCTTGCTGAACCTCATAAATCTGTGTGCATTGCATGTTCTTGTTTTTCCATTATCTTCTGCATCGTTTTACGGTTGCGTTTCTACAAACAATCCTTCATCGTAGCCAATAGAAATCCCTCCTGCCACTGCATAGTCCTCGTCTCTGTTGCTTATCATTTTAGTTCTTGTAAGGGATAGCAGCCCTCCCCTCCTTGTCCTGAGACTCTTCTCACTCTCATCCGTCCTTCCCTCTTACCTCTCTTATTTCCTTTGCTGTGGGGCCCAATTTAGGAGAATCTTCTTCTTCTCAATCCCTTCAATGCTCTGGGCCTTTTAAAGCCTTCCCCCCTAGGCCTATCTCTCAGTCCACTCCCACTCTTATTAGATCTCCTGGTCCCCATCCTATCCCTTTGCTTCGGCCCACACGCTTGACCACTCCCACATCTCAAGCCCACCCGAATGGGTCAACCATTCGGACCTTGCTCCATTCTTTGCCACACTCAGTTTAATCAAACAACTAGTCATCCTTCTTGCCCAACAGAAGCACCTCGACATGTCTTCTTCAAAATCCTCCTACTCTCCCCCCTCCCTCTTTGGGCCTTCTCCCTAGTCGTACAACTCGCCGCAATCTCCCACCTGTTTGACTGACGTTCGTAATGCCATGGGTCATATGGATCCTCATCGTGTGGCTTGGGTCAAGCAGGAATTCTGCTACACCCTGACTCCGTCCGCCCAGTATATCTCTGCTAGTACAAGATTCTCATCTAACGACTGATATCTGCCCTGCGCTATGGTGCTTCGCTGGTGCACTGCAGACCCTAGAGAGGTTCTCTTTGAAGTTCTCCTGTTTGTCCAAATTCAAATTTGAATATCTTTTTAACCATAACTCCATTTGAGGTGATTGAAGTTGGGTTCTTCCCCATTCTACGAGAACTATACAATAGAAGTGAGAAAACATACAAGTTGTTAGCTCTCATTCCCGAATCTTAATGAAACCCTTTGTTTGAAGGATATAGTGCATTGAATGATTGAAAACTCAAAGGAAGTTATTAATGGCTGCATTGAAGGTACTATGATGGTGCTTGAGGTATATTAAAAGCAAAAAGTGGTATGTGAAGAGGAGAGGAGACAAAGAAGTGACCATCTACCAATGTACTTGAATATTAAAGTCTCCTCCAGGTGATAGTTGAAGATTCTAGTTGTTAATTGGGAATCATTGTGAAGTCACTCAAAAGGATTACCAGCGAAGGCAATAATTCTAAACAAATCCTTGTATGTTTTTGGCTTAGGTTGTATGAGTAGAAATACCTAAGACATAGCAAGGGGGTGGGATTTGTAAATTTACATTTCTTATACATTGCAAGGGGTGATGAACCTACTACTAAAAAAAACCAAGGGGAGTGGGTGAAACCCTAGCCTGAGTGCTATCTAAGGTTAAAGTAGGTGTCATAGTACTTGGAGGGTCCTAGACTATAGCTGTAGTCAAAAGTTAGTTTGAGTATTGAGCAAAATACAAAACCCGAAGGGTGTTGCTCTGTGGAGTAGGTAGTTGGCCGAACCACTTACATCTTGTGTAATGTGTATATGAATTTGTATTGGAGTGTTGTGAAATGTGTATGCTTGTAGGATGGGTGTGGTTGTCTGGTAGACCTGGTCATTAAGTGATTGCAAGGTGGACAATCACACAACAGTATTTGTGAAACAGATAATTATAAGACCGCAAATGCAGATCTTATTGACATACGAGAAATGCCATCAGGGAGAGAGTAGTCTAGTTTAATTTTGGAAAGAATTTGTAGACATTGTTCACCCCCTCTCAGTGTCAACCCGGGATTCACATATAGAAATGAAATTATTTTCTTCCTGCGTTTTATTTTTCTATTTACATAAAGTTTTCTATGCATTGAAATAGTCACAGTAAATTACGTCATAGCTTTCATGGTATTGGAAATTATTTCAATTTATAATGGTAATATCCAAAATAACGATAGCCATAAACAGCATACTACAAATGTTTTCATTCTCTTTGGTAAAGGTCAACATTGAAGTATCTAAATAAAAAATCTGCAACAAAGAGATGATGAGGTTATCTCACTCAAGGACAATGTATTCCTCAGAACATCCAGCAGAGCGGTACTCAGTACCACTATATTCTTCATACCCATCCACTTCAACCCTGCTATGAAGCCATTGAGTTCCTAGAAAAAGCATCCAATAAGCAGACGTTAGTATCAAATATGATGACAACGAGATCCACTTACCTTTTTTCCAATTGAATTCCTTTGATTTCAAGCATCTAAATAGAGCTATCTGCAGGGGGGAGGGTGGAGAAATATTTCCCAAAAGGCTCTGTTTCCATGTAAAATATTGAAAAGGAAAATTTTCCCGTAACATAGAATTTTCTACTCTTTTTAAAGTGAATTCCAAAAAAAGAAAAAAAAAGGAAAAAAGAAAAGAGAGAGAGAGAGAGAAAGAAGAGAAGGCATTGAAAAGATAGAACATTTTACATGGAGTAAAATTTTAATGTAAAATATCATTTGCATAGAAAGTTTTACAATGAAACAAACCAGACCAATGTGTAAGAAATTATATGTCCTTGGCTGGTCGTCTGGTCTTCATCAGATCGGTCCTCCAATCATTATATCTCTAGTCTCTACTGGTCCAGAGTCTTCTCCCTTCCCTCATTCACCTCCAAATCCATCAACAACCTCCTCTCTGCCTTCCCCTAGGAAAGGTGTTGACTCCTCCCGCTTGTCTGTTGGGACAAAGTCTGTCTTCTAAAATTTGAGGGTGGCCTTGGGCTTCATAGAATATTTGATGTTATATCTGCTTCTATCCTTAAGCTCATTTGGAAGATCACCACCAAGCATAAGAGCATTCGGGTCTCTTGGGCCTATTCCTACCCCCCTCAAACAAGACTCCCTTTGGACAACCTCCCTCCCATGATCCCTCTTGGATTTGGCGTGGAATTCTAAATTCTAGACCCATGGCCCTCTCTGCTATTTCCTACTCCATTGGCAATGGATCCTCAACCTCCCTGTGGCTTGACCCTTGGTATCCCTTTGGCATCCTCTCCTATTTGATCTCTCCCAGAATCATTTATGCTTCGGGTATCCCTAAATCGGCCACTATAGACTCCATCCTCTCCTCTGGCTCTTGGACCCCTCCTCTATTGACCCCCTCTCTCTAATCTTTGGTCCTCCCTTCCCCCCCACCCCTTTGGGCCATCGCGGAAGAGATGACAAGATCTGTTGACTCCCCTCCCCCTTGGGGATCCTTACTACTCCCTTTGCTTGGAACCATTCTTGTACCATCTGCCCTACCGTCCCTTGGAGAAATATTATCTGGTTCAAAGGCCACATCCCCACCCATAGTTTTACTGCCTAGCGTGCAATCTCTGTCTCCCCACTCAGTCCTTGTTTGTCTCCATGCACATTCCAATTCCCCCTTTTGCTGCCTCTGCTGGAATGGCATCGAAGACTCTGACCACCTTTTTTTGTCTTGCCCATTTTCCTCTTCCATCTAGAAAAAGGTTCTTAAGGCTTGCTGGCCCTCCAACAGATGCCCTCTTCATTTGAGCTGAGAATTGATCTGGGTTGATATGTCGTTTGGAGGATCGTCCATCTGTGACATAGCTAGAAAGCTCGCCTTCTGTGCTAACATAAACCATATTTTGATGGAGCTGAATATTCGTAGATGGACTTCCAACTCTCTCTCTTATGATAAGATTTGAAAAGCCATCTAATTTGATGTCAGCTCTAAACTTGATTGCCTTCACCGTTCTATTAGAGACACCCCAAGGAACAGGCTAACGGTTGCTTCCTAGGGTCTCCCTCCTCCATCATTTCCCCTTAACCTGTCCCTCCCCCCCCCCGAGGTTACTCCCCCCTCCTCTTTTGGTGCCCTGTTGTAATGGCCTAGTGCCCAGATGTTTTGGCCTTGTGCCTGCCACTTCTCTTTATTGGGCTCAATGCACTCCCCCCCCCTTGTAGATTCTTTTCTTCCTTTTGACAATGATATTTTTATTTATAAAAAAAAAAAAAAAAAAAAAAGAGCACAAATCAATAAGTTTTCTATTCCTAAATGACGAGGAAAAGAAAATGTATAGTGCAATGATGGTACTAGAAGGAAAATGCATCATGGAGATCATTCTAGAAAAGTAAATGTATAGTGCAATGATGGTACCAGAAGGAAAGTGCATCATGGAGATCATTCTACCACCAATCCATGGCACCATTTTAAGAATCCAATCACCACTTTTCAGTTCGATAGGTGATCTTGAAAGGTCAATTCCCTTCTGCTCTGAAACCTCTTCTACACCAGGAATACACTTGGCGCTTTCTGTATTGAACATATTATATATCTCAGGCAATGAGGCAACAGAGTCATCAGTATAAATGACTATAAATCACACATGCATACGTATAAAGATAGATATACATACACAAGTACAGAATATACATTTCATAGTATATTATGACCTGCAGGTCTCACTAACCAATGCATGTAAACAAGATTACAAGTTCCCAGATAGTCAATATAAACAGGTCGAGAGACCAATATTACATAGAATGAAAGACGTCTCCATGTTCCAAATTTCCTCAGCAAAACTAACATGAAATAAAATGAAAAAACAACAATATAAACGAAAGTTTTCAGATTACAACTATGAGGGGTGAATTTAACATTAAAACAAAAGAGATGTGGCACAAAGCCAAATGACTAAGAGAGGTTACAGCAAAGGAATAAAAACAGAAGTAACCATTCTAACTCTAATAGTCCATCCATTAAGCATTGATGGGATTTTATTTTTTATTTTTTGAGGTGGGGGGGGGGGGGGTGGAGGAAGTGTGAGAGGAGAGGGTCAGAGGGGGAAGGACTAAGGAGAATGAAAAGATCTTAAAGAGAACGCAACAACTATGGACTACATATGCTAAAATTGTACCAGTCGCAATTCAAATCTAGTAAACTTGAAACAAATATTTAACAAAATTATTTCCATTCAAGTTGAGAAACAAACAGCAAACTTGGGGATGTTGTGGAGGTGAACAGCATTACCCATATGAGCTCGGTATTGTTCCTCACTTGTGGATATTAGGTGAGACACCTCAGATTCCAAAGGAATCATAATTTTCACTACCTCTCCATCAATGCCCCATGCATCAAGCTGCCCAATAAAAAGCATGATTTTGGATGAAAAAACTTACGTAAGAGAGACTCCAAGTCCCAATTAGAAAACTTCATTCTTAAATTTTCTGTCGCAGTATTAGATGGCCTTAACAGAAAAACGATATACCTTTGCACCTCCACCTAGCAATAGTTGTAAATGCAGACGACGTTTCGGCCTCTTCCATGATCCTTCAGTTCTAGAAACTTTAACAGTAACAACTGAAGATTGACGTTCTGCAACATAATATGTTAATAGGTATCCCTCTCTGCTGAATTCATATCCATCACCATCATCCTCAAAGAGAACACCTTCAGCTTTCCCTGTAGAAGCAATGAGTATTGTTGATGGTAGAAATAGTAGATGCATGTCCTACCAAAAGTTCAATACCTATTCTTGCAATTGTCCAACCACCTCCCATGGCTAACAAGACATTAGTAAATATATACATAAATAGGGAAATAATTTACCAAGGACACGCACTAACAAAATTTGGCAGTTCAAAGGGTACTCAGATATAATTGGATTCTATTAGATTACTTCTTCAAATCTACTACATACTTTAGATTCTCATTGCTTGCAAGAGTATCAATCAATTATTAGATTACTTCTTCAAATCTACTACATACTTTAGATTCTCATTGCTTGCAAGAGTATCAATCAATCAATAAGAAATGGTAATGCCTATGTGACTGGCAATTTGATTGAAAGCAAGTATGATCACATACACTGCAACTTTGCAGGTAGAGATAATAGAGGCCATAAGTTTCTGGGTCAAAATGGACAAAATGCATTAACGAGCACATGTCTACAGGTTCAGTGTCAATTATTATGAATTGGTCGCCTGAGTCGCCTGACAAGTCATGTAAAGGATGAGAGAAACAGACTGCAACCTCCTCTTTCCTTTTTTATTTTTCTTTGTTGGTAATCTGTAAAATGATCTTACTCGGAGACAGTGACAATGATTGAGGAGGTGACGGTATCCCCTCTTTTGTTTTTCTTTGCTGGTGAAGTGATCTGTAAAATCTTAACCAGAGACAGATAAAAATAATTTAGGATGTGAGGATGTCCCAATAAGCAGCATGAATCACACACTTACTGCATAGTCCCAGACTCCCATGGTCTTGTAAAATTCAAGCAGCTCATTCAGGTTTCCTTTTTAAGATTAGGCAATTCCGAAAGAAGAAGCAGAGTTATTGGATTGGTCAATATAGAGCATACCCAAGGTTTTAAGTATCCTACCATATCCGCCAATAGTAACCGATACATATCATATCTTTAAGGTACCAACGCATATGGTATTGATACGATACCTAAAAAAATGCATTGATTGTATCAGGTCAATACATGGCCAGATATGGTCAATACCTATAGATAAACTTGATACATCGCTTATAAATGAAAGTACATGATCTGTGACTGTAAAGCACTTATTGAGAGCTCCTGCAAGGTATTCTAATCAATTTTTTTTTTTTTGGCAAATCAACTTGATTTGCTATTTATATCCAAGGTTTAAAGTTTCTCCGATACGATAAGATACCCCTCCGATACATATCTTAAATTTAGCCAACTGATACGATGACCAATACCGATACGGCGACCGATACTGATACTTTAATCCTTGATATTTAGCATATCTTAGCGTATCTCCGATACGATACAATACCCCTCCGATACGTATCGTAATTTTAGCCGACCGATATGACAACCGATACCGATACTTTAATCCTTGTTTATATCGGCAGAAGCGACTCTAGTAGTGATGATTTCATCATCATTTGGGGATCAAACAACTTGCAATTCAAAACCAGATTTAGGCAAGGACACTTATGGATAGAAACTTTCAATTTTAGGCTCTCATATATATAATATATATTTTTTGGGTGGATAAGAATTTCATTACCAAAAAGGGGGAAGGGGAAAAGAATATACAGCCCCTGGGGGAAAGCGAGTGTTGATGTTGTCGGGATTAGCGCTATCTGGACAGGGCCGATAGGGGCATACTTGTCCTATTGGTCCTTCTTTGCTCCTTTAGGGTTGTGGTTGTATGTTCGGGGGGGCTATGATTGTAATTTTTTCCTCTATGGTTTTAATATATATTCACAGAGAGACCTGCGATCAGCCATTCTGGACAGATCGCAGGTTGCTCCCCACTTTTGGGACTACTTGTGATTTTTCCTTTCTTTTTCTCTTTCTTTTCTTCTTCTCTTTTTCTGGTTTACTGGTTTGGTTACAGGAATCTGGGATTGTAACATGGTATCAAAGCTTCTGTAATCAAATCGATTTTTTGGTTGATCAATCTCTGCTGACTTCCACCTTGCGTGTTCCCCTTTGGTGCGCAGCCACCTCTTGCTGCATATAGTATATTGTTTTGGCCTGGTTATGATGATTTAAAGTACAACCAGGCATCTCAAATACTAATACCTGAGTACCATGCTTGTTCTCTGAAATCACTGAAGTCTACACTCACAGCGACTCAAGTTTTTTGAATTTTTCATAGCCGCTGCTCCAATTTCTGGTTGTTTTGTGGCTGCCGCCCTATGTGTGAAGTCTCTACTACCTGACTTTTGAAGTCGTTGCTGCCTACTACCTGTCTACCTATACTATTAGCTTTTTGAAGCTTCTTTTGGTTCTGCCATCAAGGTCGACTCACCCCAACAGCAGCACCTATTGCCTAAAATTTTTTTTTGAATTCTTTGGTGTTCGATTGCTACTTGGCTGCTGGTTTTCAGATCTGATTGGTGTGTGCATCCTAATTTGTTGTCTCTGCGACTATGTGCTGGTCATATTCTTTGGTTCTCATGGCTGAGATCAAAGAAACTACCCTACTACTGCCTCTTCTACCTCGGACAACATTAATATCCAGATTACTTCCGTCAAGTTCAAGGGAAACTCCAACTACCTACTTTGGGCTCAATCGGTGAAGGTGTACCTAATGGCTAAGGGAAAACTCAAGTATACCACTTCTGATCCCCCTTTATCTTCAGACAATGGTTATGATGACTGGTTGAAGGAGAATGCCCTTATTTTAATCTGGCTATGGAATAGTATGGAACCAGATGTGGCTTCCATTCTATTGCAAAGGGAGTATGGGATGATTTGCAGGAAACACACTCTCAAGAAAAGAACATGACAAGAATTTATGATATTTATGAGAAGCTGTTTCAGTTTCGCCAGCCTGACATCTCTTTCGGAGTATTACAGTACATTCAGGGGAATGGTGGAAGAACTTAATGTATTCCAACCCTTGACCACTGATATTGACAAGCTGAAGGCTCAACGTAATTAGTTTTTTGACTCCAAGTTCTTGGCTGGTGTAAATAATGATCTGAAGGCAATAAAGGGCCACTTACTTGCAGGTGACACGGTTCCTACTCTGAATGATGCCTATTCCCGATTGCAGCGAATCACCTCCTCCACCAAATCTGATTCGTCTTCTAAAGACAACTCTGCTTTTGTTGCTAACTGTGGATGTGGATGTGGTTGTGGTCGTGGTCGCGATCGTGGGGTAGGACGTGGGTCAGCTGGTCGAGGTTCTAGTGGACAGCCCTTTGATCATGCTACTCGGCAGTGCACGTACTATGGGAAGCCCAACCATACTATTGAGACTTGCTGGACAAAGCATGGCAAGCCAGAATGGGCAACCCAGTTGGCCAATCATGTAGTGTTGGATGATGGTATTAACATAGTGTCTTCAGTTGCTACTAAGCCTACACCTTCTTTAGGAGATTCCTCTACCAGTCTGCGCGATGACATCAATCAATTGCTCCGACGCTTACACACTCTAGAGGCATCGTCTAATACTTCCAATGGTGCGTCTACATCCTCTACCACCCTAGCCCACACAGGTACATCAGCCCTTCTTACTACTACATCTACCCCCTAGATCATTGATTCAGGTGCTTCTGCTCATATGATCGATAAGTCATCTTTTTTTAAGAACTTTTCTTCGAGTACCAATTCTACTTCTGTTATCCTTGCTAATGGTGCTTCCACACCGGTTCTAGGTTATGGTTCTATTTCACCTACCCCATCCATCAACTTATCCTCTATCTTACACGTTCCTCAATTTCCATTAAGTCTTTTCTCTATGAGTCAATTAACCGGTTCCTTCAATTGCTCAGTAACATCCTTTCCTTCTTACTGTGTTTTTCAGGATCTTCACACGAGGAAGACGATTGGTGGAGGGGGTGAAAAGGATAGGTTATACTACCTCAACAGCCATTGTCCTACCTCTTTTGCTACTGCTACTGCTGTTGGAGACGTTACTCCCTTCTAATGGCATTGTCGTTTAGGTCATTTGTTGCTTTCTAAGTTATATCTTTTATTTCCTAGTTTTAAGTCTGTCCCTAGGTTAGAGTGTGAGGCTTGTGAGTTAGGGAAACATCACTGTGTGTCATTCCCATCTCGCTGTGTCTCGTAGTCCGTCTTTATTTTCTTTAGTCCATTCTGATGTATGGGGTCCTTGCAAAGTCAGTAATAGATTTGGATTTTGGTATTTTGTGACATTTGAGGATGAACATTCTTGCCTTACATGGCTTTAGATGTTTAAGGACATATTTGAAATTTTACACGTATTTCAAAAATTCCATAATGAAATAAAGACTCCACAGCAAAATGGAGAAGCAGAGCACAAGAATCGGCACCTCCTTGAGGTTACCCGAGCTATTATGTTGTATATGTATGTTCCTAAGCATTTCTGGTGTGATGGTGTTTTAATTGCATGTCATTTGATTAACCACATGCCATCTTTGGTTTTGTCCAACAAATCTCCCTTCTCTGTTATGTTCCCAAATTTACCGAGTTTTCCTGTTCCTCCTCGAGTTTTTGGGTGTGTGTGTTTTGTCCATAACTTGCATGGGCAAATTGATAAGTTGACTCGTAGATCTACTAAATGTATTTTTTTGGGTTATTCTCGTACTCAGAAAGGGTATAAGTGTTGACCCTACCACACACAGGAACTTTGTTAGAGCCAATGTGACCTTCTTTGAAGGTACATCCTTTTATCCTCCTCCAGTGTTTCCCTCTAGTATAGAGTGGTCTTCTCCATCCCCTCCTCCCATACCCTCCCTTATACCCTTCCTTGATGCTCCTAGTGCCAGTGACTCTCCTCCTCTACAGGTTTATCCGTGCAGGAAGAAGATTGGACAGCCAAGTGGTGAGGTAATTACTCCAGATGCTTCACTCCTTCCATTGCGGCCTTCCTCTAGTGAAGCTCCCCTTCCTCCCCCGCCTGATGACTTACCAATTGCGCATAGGAAAGGTACACGTTCTTGCACTAAAAAATCTATGCTTGTGTACCCTATTGATAACTTTGTGTCTTTATCTCATTTTTCCTTGCCCATCCATGGTCTTGCCCTATCTCTTTCCACTAACCCTATTCCCCGTACCTATAATGAGGCCCTATGTATCCCTCGATGGAAGGCTGCCATGGATGTAGAAATGGATGCTCTCTTGAGTTGTAGTACCTGGAGTCTGGTAGATTTACCTCCTGGTAAGGATTTGGTGAAGTGTCGCTTAGTGTACACTGTTAAGTATCATTCTGATGGCTCTGTTGAGCGGTTGAAGACCCTTCTGGTTGCTAAGGGGTATACTCAGACATATGGTGTTGATTACTTTGAGACCTTCTCCCCGGTTATTAGACTGAATTCTGTTCGTCTTCTTATTTCTCTTGCTATCAACTTTGATTGGCCTTTATTTCAATTGGACATCAAGAATGCCTTCTTGAATGGTGACCTATAGGAAGAGGTATATATGGAACAACCTCCTAGGTATGTTGCTCAAGGGGAGAGTACAGGTCATGTGTGTCGCTTACATAAGGCTATCTATGGGCTTAAACAGTCTCCTCGGGCATGGTTTGACAAGTTCAGTGCTACCATAGTTATTTGTGGTTTTTCTCAGTGTTATTTTGATCATTTTGTGTTTGTTTGTCGTAGAGGTGATAAGCTGGTTGTTTTGGTAGTATATGTTGATGATATTATTCTGACTGGTAAAGATGAGGTATGAATTTCTGAAATAAAAAATCATCTCCAACACCATTTTCAGACAAAGGATCTAGGCCAACTTCATTATTTCCTTGGGATTGAGGTAATTAGTTGTAAGAGAGGGATCAGTTTGTCTCAAAGGAAGTATGTGGTGGATCTTCTATCTGATACTGGGATGCTTGCATCCAGACCTGTTGATATTCCTATGGACCCTCACCAAAAGTTTGGTGTGGATGATGGTGAACCCCTCCAGGATGTGCATCAGTACAGGAGCTTGATTGGCAAGTTGATTTACCTCACTGTGACTCGTCCTGACATTTCCTATGCTGTTGGAGTTCTTAGTCAGTTCATGCAGTCTCCTCAGAAAGCACATTGGGATGCTACTGTTCGTGTTCTTCACTATCTAAAAGGTGCCCCTGGAAAATGGTTGATTTATCGTCCTAATCGGCATATGGAACTAGTGGGTATTCTGATGCTAATTGGGCTAGCTCTACTAGTGATCGGAGATCTACTACTAGATACTACACATTTGTTGGAGGTAATCTTATTCCGTGGCATAGCAAGAAGCAGACTACTATTGCCCGGTCCAGTGCAGAAGCAGAATACAGAGCTATGGTTCATATCACTGCTGAGTTGATGTGACTGCGATCGTTATTCTTGGAGTTGGGATTTCTAGTGAGCAAAGCCAATGAAGATGTATTGTGACAACCAAGTTGCAGTATACATTGCTAGTAATCCGGTCTTCCATGAGAGGACCAAACACATAGAAGTGGACTACCATTTTGTTCGTGATGCTGGTCTGAAGAAGCTGATTGAGACTCCGTTTGTTCCTTCAATGGATCAGTTAGCTGACATGCTATGATTGTAATTTTTTCCTCTATGGTCTTAATCTACATTCACAGAGAGACCTACGATCAGCCATTCTGGACAGATCGCAGGTTGCTCTCCACTTTTGGGACTACTTGTGATTTTTCCTTTCTCTCTTCTCTTTTTCTTTCTTTTCTTCTTCTCTTTTTCTGGTTTACTGGTTTGGTTACAGGAATCTGAAATTGTAACCATAGTTTTTAAGGCGCTGGTAAGGTGACGGCATTGATGTGGTCTAGAGATGGTAAGGCAGTGCTTCGCCTTATGTGAAGTGGCGCCTTATGGGTTTTTTTTTTTTAACACATTTTAAAATTACTTGATGAAGATTCCAAATATAAATTTTTTATTGGTAGGTGTATGATTTTGTTAACACTTGAGATGTATGAGATTAGCTTTACTCCACCAAAAATAACCACAACAAACAAAATGAAAACAAGATTCACAAACAGGGTTTGGATTTTGTCAAGGGTTTTAAGAAAGGGCTTTGAGAAGGAATCAAGGAATAAGGAAGAACCACTGATCTAGGCGACCATTTTGCTCCGGCAGCGGTGAGCTTCATTCTTCTTTGACAAGAGTAGAAATATAGTGGATGACCTTAGGGCTTAGGCACTCATTTTGGCATCATAGAAGTAAGTATAATAAATACTTGTATTTTTTGTCTTCTTTTCTTTATATTTATAGTTTTGTTTCATAATTATGTATTTATATTATATGTTAATATGATTGATGATGGATGAAGATGAACTTAGTTTATTCACTTTATTGATTTGTTTTCTTGATGAATATCTTACATTGGTGTGAATATGAACCTTTAATATTTATTTAACATATGAGTAATAGGATTCAACTAGGATTTGAGCCAAAAAGATTGGTTTTATAAAAAAATTACATAGGAACGCTTTAGTCAATAAGGCGACGCTTTATACCCGCCTTATCGCTAAGGCGCTCCGAAAGACCCTCAAACGCCTCCGTCGCCTTACCGCCTTAAAAACTATGATTGTAACAGTGAGAATAGGCAAAAGAAAAGCAAAAGAAAGAGTGGAGACAATTACAGGGGAGGGGAGGGAAGAATGAAGAGGAGGTCCTATGGGAAAACAATGAGGATGTTCCTTGGGAAATTTCTTACAAAGAGAGGATGAAGCATCTTCACTTTGAAGCTTAGTTCAAAGAAGATGGCTTTCCAAATCAAGATGAAAGAGAGAGAGTTAGAAGTCCATCTTCGGAGGTTTCACTCCATCCAAATGTGGTTAATAGTGGCACAAAAAAACGAGCTTACCAACCGTGTCACAAATAGAGGGACCCTCTTAGGTCATGTTAACCCAAATCCATTCCCTGTGGAAAGGGAGAATAAGTCTCCTCCCAGGCCAACAGGTGCTGAGGATACTTTTCCGGACCGAGGAACAAAAGGGGCAATCAAAGAATAGATGGTTTATGTCTTCAATACCATTCCAGTAAAGACAACAAGACTGAAAACAGGAATTTGATGATGAATCAGAAAGGATTGTGCAGGAAGGCAATTAGAGAGAGCTCTCCAGACAATCTTTCTTCAAGGGGCAAAGGGAGAATGAGAGCGAATATAATTCCAAGCAGAGAAGGAGCGAAAGGAACTCGAGGGAGAAGAAATCCAATAGACTTTGTCTCCTCTGCTTTGATGCCCGGGGAGATAGGGGGAGGGCCATGGTTCAAGATCTCGGTGAGATTTTAGCGCGAGATCTCGTTTTTTTAATTTAGCGAGACCAGATCATAGGCGAGTCGTAAAAATGACGATCTCGCTGAGATCTTATCATATCTCGCCAAATCTCGCCGAAATCGCTCCGAATCTCGCCTCTTTCTCTATTTTTTTTTTTTTAAGAAAAAACACTAAGGAGAAAGAATTTTGGCGCTTTTGCTTGAGGATCTCCATTCCTACACTCATTGAAGGTTAAAGAGTAAAGAATATTACCTCCTCATCCACATTTGGTGTTACTTTCTTCCCAAACCCAATTTTTCATGGAAACATCATCAATACTTGTTGGTTTGCATTGTGCGTGTGCGTTTTTCTATTTTTTATTTTTTTTATGTGATGCATATCACTGATCTATGGATTCATGGAGGGAAATAAATTTTTTCTGTTTAAAATTTTTTTATGTTTTTATTTTTTTGTTTGAAATAAATGATGCATACTGACCTTATGTTGTTATGTAACTTATCTTATGTCATTTCAAATTTTCAATGTATGTTAATGTGACTCATCAGTCATCAATGTTAATTGTTAATCAATTAAGTAATTAGCTATGATGTCTTTTAAATTCTTCTGATTATGGTGTGTCATGTGTTGATCGTGAAATGTGGATTGTGGAATAAAGCATACTAGCCTAGGGTCCAAAGAGTCGGAGACTACTTACATGGGGTACAAAATCAAAGTACCATTTTAAGTTTGATTTAAAAAAAACTGACATTTCCATTGTATTTAGAAGTCCCAAAATAGGGTAAATACCTAGTTTTCAGGGACTACAAAGATCATATGGCCACCGAGCCAACTGCAAAAAAATACATGATCTCGACAAGATTTCGCCAGATCTCTCTTTTTTGGATTAGCGAGATGGGGGGCAAGAGGCGAGATCTTAAACCTTGGGGAAGGCCAACCAAATGGCCGAGAGGGGGGGGGAACATCGGAGGGCCTAGGATCTATTGGAGATGAAGGAGGCCATGGTGGAGTCTTTGCTAATGTCAGAGGAGTAGGCAGCCCTATGGCCAATCTCAAAGAGCAGAACACCAGTAGGGTGCCAATTGTCCATCCTAAAGGAAGTGGAGAGGCCATCAGAGATTGAATTTTTAATGGCACGAATAGCCATTGGCCAGAGGCTAAGGATGCCTCTCGAGACCCAGGAAGAGTTGGGGTTGGGGGGGGGGCAGTCAAAGAGTCTTTGTGGAGAAGTGAGGAGTAAACCTAGGAGACCTAGATGCTTTTGAGCTCGGAAACTATCTTCCAAATAAGCTTGAGAATCCCCATAGTGTTGACATTTATAATCCTACAAACCCCTAAGCCTCCTTCATGCCTAGGGAGGCAAACTTTGGCCCAACTGATGGGATGGAGGAATCTAGAAGATTCTCCCCCTTCCAAAGGAAAGCACACATGAGGGATTCAATAGATTTGATGTTGAATTGAGGCAGAAGAAAGATTCCAGACCAATAGATATAATAGGATTGTAGAATAGATCTGATTAGGACAAGGCATCCTGCATAAGAAACTTGCCTTCCCAAAGCTGGAGTTTTTTGCGAATAAAATCCAACATGGGGGTGGTAATGAGCGGAAAGCCTGGAGGAATAAGAGGAAAACCAGGGTATTTGATTGGGATGGACCCAAGGGAGAAGCCAGTGATTCCAAGAAAGGAATCTTTTAGAGCATTAGAGACACCGGCAAGGAAAAGGTGCGATTTGAGGAGATTAATACAGAGACCCGATAGATTTTCAAAGAGATGGAGGGAGGAAATTATAGAATGAATGGAGGTGGGGTCAGCCTTAGAGAAAATCATTAGGTCATCCACAAAAACATGGTGGGTGAGCTTGAGAGCTTTGCACTTGGGAAGGGGAGAGATAAGCTGGAGATTGGTGGAGGATTGAATGGATTGAGAGAGGATTTCCAAAGTGAGGGAGAGGGGCAACCTTGCCAAATTCCAATAGAAGAGGAAAAGAAACCAGTAGGCATGGTTTCAAGTATCATACCGTATCGACCGATACGTATATGTATCGGCCCTTACTGATATGATACTATCGATACGATACATGAAAAATTTTAAATCCTTTTGTATCGATATGTATCCTACGATACATACCGATACGCACTGATACACTTCGATACGATATGATATGATACGCATCGATACATACCAATACTCTATGGAAAATTAAAAATCAAGGTGAAATGTAAGTTTCGATATGTATCGGTACGTATCGTATAGTACCGGTATGTAGCAATATGAACTGATACGATGCGGTATGATCATATAATGGCTAAGATGGGTCATTTTTAAAAAAAAATATTTTTTGAGGGGTTTTTGTTCCAAAGTTGCCGCTAGTCATTTTTCTCTCTAACTAAAGTGAAAATCAAGGTTGGGAACAAGGATTTTACATTTATAGGACAACTACAAACCTTGAATTCTTAGTGTGATACTTTCAATTTAGTGTTTATGCATAATACATGTTGTCTATAGCTTTTTTTAACAATCTTTTTTATAAAAAAATGTATAAAAGAGTGTTTCCTATCCATTTATATACGTATCTTTAATATATCTTAGCATATATCCGATACGATATGATACCCTCCGATACGTATCTTAATTTTGGCCGACCGATACAACTGATACTAATACATTAATCCTTGCTAGTAAGGGAACCGTTGACCATGACAGAGAAGTGACGAGTGGAGATGTAAGGAGTGAATCCAATGGATGAAGATAGGGGGAAGCGCATCTTGCTCAGAATAGTGGAAATGAAGTCCCATTTGATGGAGTCAAATGCCTTGTGGATATCAACTTTAATGAGAGCGGCAGGAGAATGGGACTTTCTTTCAAATCCACAGATATTTTCTAGGCAAAGAATGATGTTATCAGCAATGCTTCTCCCAACTATAAAAGCAGATTGATTTGCGCTAACTAGAGAATCAACCACTAGGTGGATTCTGTTGGCCAAGATCTTGGAAATGAATTTATAGAGGAGATTACAGAGCAAGATAGGCTTGAAATCAGCTATGGAGGAGGCACCCACTTTTCTGGGGATGAGACATAAGAAGGTTTGATTGATCCCTTCGATATGAGAAGGGGAGTAAAAGAAACTGCGGACAACAGTCAAGAGGTCAGATTTGACAATGTCCCAACATGAGGAGAAGAACGCCATTCTTAACCCATCAGTGCCGAGGGCTTTGTTCAATTTATGAGAGTGAATCACTGCAGCAATCTTCTCGTTAGAAGCAATAATAGCTTGAATGAAGGCAAGGAGCTGGGGGGAATGATCTTATTGATCAAGCTAGGAGGGACAGAGGAAGCAGTTGGGGGGTAATGATTGAATAGGCTGGAAAAGTAATCTGAGACTTCATATTTGATGGAATCTAGGTTGGTGAGAATGGTTCCATCACTAGCAATGAGTTTGGGGATGGAATTCAGATTTGTACTAGCTTTGAGTGAGCGACGGAAGTAGGCCATGTTAGATTCACCCAGTTCCAACCACTGAATTCTAGATTTCTACTTGAGGAAGCTCTCTTCTTGAGCTATTAAGGAGGATAGCTCAAGGGAAGGGAAGCTAGGCAAGGGAGGGGTTGTGAAGATCAGATTGAAGGCTGGATCAGATGGCAGCCAACTAGATTCTGCAGTCAGACACCCTCAATGAAATGTTGCCAAAGGAGGAGGAATTCCAAGCCTTCAGAGCAACCTTAACATTCTTAAGCTTATTGGAAATGGCAATGAGGAGGGGGGAGGGAGAAGGATTGGAAAGGCTTATTCCAGGCTTCTCTGACAATGGGAATAAAGTCCTGATTATTGGCCCACATGTCAAAGAATTTAAAGGGCTTGGGCCCGAAGGAGACATAAGGCTGGACATGAAGAGAACTAGGGCAGTGGTCAGAGATATTGGGAAGGCCGAAGGTAGATTGGAGGAAGGGAAGGAGGAGAGCAAATGGTCATTTGTAAGGATTCTGTCAAGCTTACAAGCAATCCTGTCCTTACCACTTCTTTAATTGTGACAAGTAAGCTTGGTCCCAGACCATATGAGTTCATTCATCGCAATGTTCCCCAGGCAAGAGTTGAAAGCATCAATAGCTGGGGCATTGATGTTGAGCCCACCAAGCTTTTCATGGGCAGCTCGGACAACATTGAAGTCTCCCCCAATGCCCCAGGGGAGGGAGTTGGCCTATTAGCCAGAAGCCTAAGATCATTCTATAGAGGGCAATTCTATCATTTGCATGGTTAAGGGCATAGAGCACAATGAAGGAGGACAGGGAGGAAGAGAAAAAGGATATGACAAGATGGACAAATTGGGAGGAGGAGGAGGAGAGGGTAACATAAAATTTTTCGGGGTTCCATAGGATCCAGATGCGGCCAAGGGGATTGTAAGAGTAATTAGATAACATGGTCCAGGAAGGAGCGATAAAGGAGGCAATCTGAGAAGCTTTGGAATGGGAAATTCTGGTTTCAAGGAGGCAAATGAGATCAAGATTTCAGAAGAGAGAGGATTTCTCCCTTCTTTGCTGTGGAGTTAAGACCACAAATGTTCCAAAGACACCATTGGAGGTGGGAGCTCTTTTGAGCTATTTGAATTTGAGGCCTGGCTAGAGGTATTGCTCCTTTTCTTCTTTCTGATGTATTCCTGCACAGGGGGAGGGGAGCTAATTGAACCTAAAGGGGGGGATTTGCTGAAGACATGGGCCCAGAGGGTTTCTTTTTCGCCTTATGCTTGGAGTTGGAAGTTATATTATTGTATAGAGGCAAAGAGATAATGGGCCTATGTGCAATGTTCTTCAATGAAGTGCACTTCTGTTGCTGGTTGGAGACAGCCCGAGAGCTACCAATGGAGAGGCATGAGGGTCAGAGCTGGGGCTGGTCTCCAAGGTAGCCAATTGCTGAGGCGGTGAGTGAGCAAAATTTTCTCTGCGAGGGGAAGCCTCAGCAGGGGAGGGGTTGTAGCAATACTGAATGGGCATGTGAAGGGAGGCCTCGGCGAAGACATCATGATTGATAATTGCAGACGACAACAGGGGCATGTGAGGGGAAGCCTTAGCACGACGATAAAGATAGCTTGAGGGAGCAAAGGTGTCAGATCTGCGAGGGGAAGCCTCAATAGATGTGAAGATGATTGAAGACGATGGCGCAGGAGAGAGTTGATGACGACAGGGGCATACGAGAAAAAAGCCTCAGCATGGCTCAAGGGAGCGAAGGCGGAAGATTTACGAGGGGGAGCCTCAATAGAGGTGACGACGCTTGGAGACCAAGGTGCAAGAGGCTCGAGGGTGGAGCAAGGCAGAGCAACAACATGACAGTAGTGACGATGCGACGATGACTAGATTGCAGGTTTGCGAGGGGAGGCGTGATCGGGTCACAATTATTCATAAAAATAATATTCAATTGTTAATTTTAAGTTGATTTTCATGAGTAATTTAACCACATATTGGGATAATCTTTGGTCGCAGGGTCTTCAAGAGATGTGCTCAGGTTTGATGCTAAATGGCTGGAGATGTTGCAGTCTAGAAGCAAGGGTAAAGGATCAAGGGCAGAATTGGAATTTCTGAGAGAAAAAGAGAATAAAAAAAATAAAAAAAAAAGGAAATTGAGGACGGTTTTCCCTCTTTCCCTCTTCCATACGTCCTTCACTTCTACCCTCTCCTACTCTCTCATCTTTCTTCCTTATTTTCCTATTTTATCTCATCTTCTTCTCTTTCCTTGTCCAAAATATAATAGGAATCTCTCTCTCCCACTTTACCTAAAACATCTCCCATGTTCTCTCCCTATTCTTTCTTTATCTCCCATCTCCTATTTTCTCTCCCCCATCCCACGGTTTACATCTTACACGCATTCCCTTTCTCCCTCTCTTTTCCCTATTTTGTCTCTTATGGCCCACAGTATCTATTTCTCCCTAGACTCTCTCCCAATCTGTTAGCTCCCTCTCTATCTTATTCCTTAATCTAGTCGATCCCTCTCTCTCACCCACACATTCTCTCTCTTTTCCCTATTTCTTCTCCCCTACCCACGATTCCTCTCTACCACTGAATTACCCCTAACCTTAGTCGATCTCTCCCCTCACTCTCCTAATCCAAGTCCACCCCTACCATATGACATGCACCACCCTCTTTCGGCATATATCTTTTTTAGTCCTCTTTTTAGATTTTTCACTCTCATTCTTGAGAAGAGAGGCTGCCAAATCACACCCTTCATAGAGGAGAAAGCTGGTTGGTTTTACTTTCTTGGTTCTCATAGTTCTCCTTTCTTCTTGGATCACGCTTTCTTTGGGATGGATTTTCAGGAACAGCATTGCACGGAGAGGATTGCCATGGTGCCAAGGTTTCATCACCATCATCATCATTGCTGCCATTCCTTCATTAGCACCATGAGCGGCTAAGTTCCTTTCTATCTTTAGGTCTAGATGAAGTTTTGGTTTATTGTTATTTAATTTCTGGTTTAAGTTCATACTTGATTGTTTGATGTTAAAGACTCCTCCCCATTGTGGATGATTTTAATAGTTAAATTAGTTTAGGATATTTGTTTCTGTGATTCAATTATTCTATTCAAGCAAAGGTATTTCATGCGATTTTTGGCAATATGCTAATGACAGCCTTTAACCAATCACACTAAGCATGCTAAGAGAAAGCGATAGACGATAGTGCTTGACATGATAGGTTATGCTTAGTGTAGTCAAAGATTGTGTTTTTGTAGTTGCATTGGAACTTGTAGTTTCAGTGAATCGAAGTATGAACCAGAAATTGATAATAATACCAAAACGGATTCAAGACCTAAGGATAGCTTCTTCTCATTAATTCTTGTTCTTATTAATTGGTTCATTTAGGTTTAATTAAAATTCTGAATTTTACAAAATTGATATTCAAAACAACATTCACCTCAATTCTAGTAGATTTAGTCTTCTAGTTCTATGTGGGTTTGACCCCTTTCTTACCACTATCTCATAGTTTAGTTAGGGTTTATTTTGATTCGTTCATGACAGCGATCAAAGGCCTCAATAGAAGGTGAGATTAAACGACGAGTGGCCTAGTCAAACAGGGAGGAAATCATACCAGGACGTGAGGATTCGGGCAAAGGAGAACGAGCCCAAGGCTCAGCCAGGAGATGAGAATCAAACATGCCTAGATCTACAGGGAGGAGAGCGTTATGGGTTTCCAAAAAGGGAACAAGCTCAAGGCAATGGGGTCTGGGCGGTTGCGGTCATGGTTTTAAGTATCAGTACGTATTGTACCGTATCGGCCCTTACTGATACGATACACACTGATACTATACATGGAATTTTTAAAATCCTTTCGTATCGATATGTATCCTATGATACATACTGATACGCACCAATACACCACTGATACACACCAATACAATACGATACACAGATACGCACCGATACTTTATAGAAATTATAAAATCGAGGTGAAATGTACGTTTCGATATGTATCGATACGTATCGGTATGTATCTACCGATATGTACCGATATATACTGATATAGTGCGCTACGGTCATATAATGGCCAAGATGGGTCATTTTAAAAAAAAACACGATATTTTTAAGGTTTTTTGTTCTAAAGTTACTGCTAGCCATGTTTCTCTCTAACTAAAGTGGAAATCAAAGTTAGGAATAGGGATTTTACATTTATGGGACAACTACAAACCTTGAATTCTTAGTGCAATACCCTCAATTTAGTGTTTATGCATAACACATGTTATCAATAGCCTTTTTTAACAAAGTTTGTATGCAAAAGTATATAAAAAAGTGTTTCTTATCCATTTATGTGCGTATCGGAGGGTATCGTATCTTAGCGTATCTCCGAAACAATACGATACCCTCCGATACGTATCTTAGTTTTGGCAACCGATACCGATACTTTAATCCTTAGCCGACTGATACGGCGGTAGAGGAGTGGGCTTGAGCTAAGAAGGGGGCTTAGCTAGGGGCTAGGATAAAGATAGGCCATGGGCTAAAGGCGATGATAGGTTGTGGGCTGGAGGAGGGGGATGTTAATGGGCTTGAGTTGAGGGTTGGGGATGGGCTTGAGTTAAGCCATGGACATAGGTTAGAGAAGAGGTTAGGTCATGGGTTCCAGTAAAGGATGTGGCATGAGCCAGAGGTCTAGAGATAGATAAGTCACGAGATAAGGAAATAGAGTGAAGCAGAGGAAGCAAAGGAGGGAGGATGGAGGGGTAAACCAACAAGGAAGGGTAACCAGGTCTAGGCGTAGACGAAATAGAGGCACTGACAAGAGCAGAGGGAGATGAGGAAGGAGGGGGAGAAGAACATTGTGAAAGATTTCTGACAGAGGATGTCTGAAGCTAGGGAAGAGTGTTGTTGGTAGAAGGGATCGATGTCAGATGGCTGACAGTCGTAGCAAGGGATGTAGTGGGGGAGGGAGACTCCATTTGCGAGTCAGGAGATCCAAGGATTGGTTATGAGCAGGGGTAAATCCATGAAGGACTGTAGGGCCAAGAGATGGATTGTGAAGACCTTGGGAGTCACGAATTTCTGTTCCCAAAGAGGGATGGGAGAAGCCTATTGGCAAATGGTCAGAATGAGGACAGGGCCGGCTACGACTCCATCAGCGACCACGGCTAGGGTCTCAGAAGACAGGGGCAGCCAAGGCGTTACATGGGGGTTGAGAGCTGTCCTAGGGTGAGGAAGGGGGGCCAACCTCTAGAGTAGCAGGGAAGGAACCGTCTTTCTCAGAATGGGGGTTTGCATCACTAATGAAGGACGAGTAGGACTTGGTGTGATGACCGAAGACTTTGCAATGTAGACATTGAGGGGTGGTCCACTCATAAAATACTTGTTGACTAAATGAATGGCCTTCATCATCCATCACAAGAACTGAGGATGGAGGGAGGACATCAGCAATAACATCAATACAGATTCTAAAAAAGAAGAGTCTATCTTTTTTCTTCCTCTTTCATCAGAGAAGAGAGGAGAACCAATTACAAATCCGATTGTACTGAAACCCGGACCATAAGAGCCATAAAGTACACAAAATCTCCTTTTGATTTGATTTTGATTGATTGAAGAGATGAGTGCCCATCTGATATACGAAATAATATGTGCTTCCAAATACAAATAGTAGTTTGTGAGAAAATCAAGGTGCCGGAGGTGCCTGCTCTCGCCTTTCGATGTGACAGCCCCAATCCACATACGATTCACACGAGTTTCATTCTGCCACTGACAAACAGTCCATTTCCGCACCATTCGTGGAGAGGTAGGTTGGGGAGAACTACACTGAGGAAGGGACTGAAAGTCCAGTTTATGGAGATGCACATATTGGTCCCATAGTTTTAACAAAGACAGGGTTTTTCCCTACTTGCCAAGGGCTGGATTCAAGAACTCTGGCTTTGTCTTCTTCGAGGGAGAAATTGACGAGGAAGGTACCATTTTCAATGAGGAAGGTGTCCATAGTTCCTAGGATTTTCCATTGTTTAGACAGAGAGGTTTTGACAATAGTGAATGGAGGGGGGTTACCAAGAAATCCGCCTACAAGACAAGTCTTCCACCTGGAAATTTCAGGGGCAAGAAGGCTGCAAGGACAGATAACAACCTTCTGGTTGTCAAGGATGGAAGGGGGGATGTAACAAAGGTTGAGTCTCTCAACAGAAGGGAGGCCAGCAGAGAGAGGAATGCGACCAGTCCAGGGATTCACAGAGGAAGGAAGAGGAGGTACGTTGGGAGGAAGGTAAGAGGGGACGGCCAGAGGGGTTTGCTTGAGGAATGAGGGAGGAGGTAGAGATAGGCTGTAAGGTGGCTATAAGCAGAGAGGTACCAGGGGAGGAGACCACCAGGAGGGCGCTGGCCATGGGAGGATCAGGAAGGGTTCAGGCCATGTCAGGATACCATTTTTTTTTTTTGCAATGGACCACTATTAGTGAAATGGTAGCAAACATGGTATTAGAGCAGGGATGTCGAGTGTTTGACTCCTAGGAAGTGCAAAAATCAGGCAAGGGCCGATACTTATTCTCCCTTGCTACCGTGCGAGTTCATTGTGCAAGGACCATGGCATCTTGTCATGTACATGCGGGGGAATGTTAACTTATTCATTGATGCTACCCTTCTTCTTCATGCTTTAATCTACATCAACTTCTTTAAGATTGCAATTATTACAAATGTATCATCTTATATTCAGGACCTGCTGTTGGAGAGATGGGATATACACCCCTCCCCCAACAAGAAAAGAAAAAAAAAATAAATAAAGGCTCAGTTTGGAAAAGAAGATACCATAAAATTGGAGGTAGGATCATTCTTACCAAAGAAGCAACCTAAATAGTAACTAAAAGATCTAGGCACCCAATTCAATTTCCAAAAGGATGGGGACAATTATTAAGGATTGCTTAAACATACTAAAGAGGGTAGGATAGTGTTTTGTCTAATGACGTGGAAATGAAATTGTGAACCCAAGAATTATGTGAGGCTTGGCATCTGATCATCTTCCATAATGACTAAAGCTCTTCCAGAGGAGTGGCATTGGGAGTTCAGTATTGATACAGCAGTTCTTTGGAGGATGGGTTTTGCACAGAAATATAAAGAAGGATGCCTTGCCAGAGTGGTTGGAAGGTTAAAGATTACATGAGACCTGTCAGCGATTAATCTGATAGCCCTAAATACCACAAAGAACAAATTCTTTCTCATCCAATGGAGCTGTAGATTGGAACACAAGATTTGATAGAATTTGCTATTGAGAAATTGGATTGCAAATCAGATATATAGAGATCAAAAACTACAAGATCAAAAACTGCAAAACCAAGATCAATCTGGAAGTTGAAGATTCAAGGACTTCGAAAGATATAGTTCATCAGCAATTGAGAACTCGACCATATTAAAATTATTATACGTTCCATGTACTGGCATAGAAAAAATATTGATGTCTCAATGAAATGACAACAGGCTTGATGCAGACCATGGGCTATGAAACCAAAAATAGGGTCCAATAGCCCTGCCAACAATTTTTGGAGTTTTTGGGAAGACCAGCAACAATGACGGGCTAAAACTGAGGGTCTTTTCTGAATTATTTTTCTATTTTATCAGAGTTATGGACAGTCCTGGTTCAAAAGGTTCTTTTTATTTTTATTTATTTATATTTTTAATTCATGATTCTCAGTTACCCTATTTATAATAGGATTTGAGTTCAGAGTTGTTCTAGGCCAGCTAAGGAAAGATTATGAACCTTTTTAATTTCTAAATTAGTTTTCTAACTGCTATTTAAAATAGTATAATACCCTTTTGATTCCTAGTTGTTGTCTCCCCTCTTTCTTGGTGTTCTTCTATTCATATTACAACAACAATTCAGACTTATCCCAACTAAATGGGGTCAGCTACATGGATCCTTTCCTTCCAATCAACTATGTTCGAGGTCATACCTAATACAAGGTCTAAGCTATACATGTCTTTACTCACCGTTTCTCCTAAAATCATTTTAGGTCAGCCCCTAGCTCTTTTAGCTCCTTCGATCTGAAGCAAATCACTCCTCCGTACTGGAGCATCCAAAGTCCTCCATTAAACATTGCCATGCCACCTCAAATGACTTTCTCTTAAATTATCATGTATCAGAGTTACTCCAAATCAACTCTATTATGATCATTCCTTACTTTATCCTATCTAGTTTTTCCACATCCATCTCCATCTCCATCTCCACATCTTCATCTTTCTGTTTATTCTTCTCTTCTTATTCTACTTCTAAATTCTAGCTTAGCAGAATTGATTCCAATTTCCAGCACATCTACAGAATTGTCAGGTCAGCAGGCTAGTTTAACTCTGGTTTGAGTTCTGTGTAGATTCTTATATTCCAGAATAAATTCCAGCATATGTAAACCCACATGCACGGTCTGTTTGCATCAATTTCAGAAAGAGAAAGAAAATACAGAGCATTGCCGGTTTCCGGCTAATTTCTGATCTCAGATTCAAAACCCTTCTTTTCCTTTTTTTACCACAGGAAATTTCAAAAAGGGCCCAATTGATTTGCTTCAACAGCTTGCTAGCAGAGGAAGTAGTGGAAGATAGCACCCCCTTCCTTGTGCTGTAAATGGAGATTGAACCCTTTCCATCCCTCCCTTATTTTCCCACATCATCATTGAGCAGCCTTCTCAAGAAAACTATGATAGGCATTGAGTACTAGTCACAATATTTCAAGGTTCCTCAACATAAATGTAATGCCAAAAAATTACCATGGTCCATTGAGCAGCCTTCTCAAGAAAACTATGATATGCAGTTGAGTCCTAGTCACAATATTTCAAGGTTCCTCAACATAAATATAATGCCAAAAAATTACCATGGTCATCTAAAGCGATAATTAGTGATAAGTCATCTGTTAGATTTGCTTCACCAATGTGCTGAAGAGGACGACCCACGGGTATAATTGATCCACCTTGCAGATACAGTGTAGGTAAATCCTGGATTATCAAGCGGATAAAACAGTAAATAAATCAATTGTAACTGTGATGAATTCTTCCAAGTGAACAGGATGTGAGTAAAATAATTACCGGATGTGAGTCATTAAAATCGAAGTGTAACCAAATGCCTTTAGGCAACACTAGCGGCAATTGATAAGATCCCTTGTCGAGATTAGTACTGACGACCATAACATTAAAGGTATCAATATTAAGTGTGACAAATAGCAAAGATGAGTTTATTTAAGCTACCATAGATGTACCATAAATGCGATGGAGCAAAGAAGACCACCCAAGGGCTCTAATGTAGTGGGAAACAAATTCAAGTACAGAAAGCAGTGGATGATTAAAATTTAAAGTAATCAAATCGAAGTCCAAGCAGTTTTCAAAGAGAGCAACCTCAGGACAACCCTTCTCCAACATGCTAATCTAAGCAACAAACAAATTGATCCCAAGTATCCTGACACAACCCGGGTAGGTAACTTCACAACCTTTCAAATGGCACCAAAATCACACCAAAAGGATAAATTTTGACCTTCCAATAGTAAGCCTAAGGAAATTGACAAAACTGTTTCTGCTCCTACTATTTACTTTTCTTTCGGTTTTTAGCTTCAATACTCTCCTTTGTTTAGGTCAAAGCCTGTCATCTAAATCTGAGAAACATAACCTGCTGCTCTAGTTGTATCTGATTTAGTCACAGATGGATTCTCTCACCTCCCTTTTGTTGGATCTTGATCTTACAATGAACAATTCAAAACTGTTACTTTCTGTTCCATATCGGAATCTCTTTCTAACAAATATAAAAGATTTAGACATTCACTACGGCAATATTTATGCTCAACTTCCTAGTTTTGCATGCAATATGAAATATGCAATATAAAACAAAAACTCACATGGTGACTAATGCAAACAGACTTGAGAAATAAAAACCACAAAACAAAGATTGGCAAACCCTGGAAACCTAAATATATTTTTTATGACACTTGAATCCATACATGCTAACCCTAATAGATTAATAACTTACTCGGACAAAATGGGGGCCGCAACAGAGCATGAGACACAGAATGTCCCGAATAGCACAAAACACTCCAAGAAGATGTCCATCCCCCCAATGCAGAAGAGAGAAATAAATAATGGGGTAATTACTTAGATCCACTAGATAAAAATATTAATTACAAGGTAAGCAGGTTTTAAGTTTATTTTGCATCCACTAGAGTAGATTTTGAAAAGATTTAATCAATCTCCATAATCACTTAATGCTCATGGGTTCCAAGAAAAAACATAAGTGAACTTCCTAAAATACCCTGGCATCACTAATGTCCAAACTCCCAAAAGCTGTTCTTTACCCCCTCTATTCACCCTATATTCACCCCCATCAACACCACCATCGCCCCCACCTCTGCAACCCTTATCCCACTCCTCCCTTTTATTTTTGGGTGAACAAATAATTCATTACCAAATAAGAAGAAAAATACATACAAAGCCCTAACAGAGTTAGGGAGGGGAGGAAAAGACAAAGGATCAACGCTCACGAAGAGGGGGGGAGTCCTAAGAACATAGGTGGGGAGGCCCCAGGACACAATAATGTGACTTGTTCTTTGGGGAAATATTACAATTTGAAGATACACTATATATTTTAGCTTTGAAATTGTAAAGATTTGAGAACCAGAATCAAAGATGAAGAAATAAGAGAGAGACAAAGAGATTGGTGTAACTTGGGAGACAACCATGTGGTTGGTTCTTCCCCTTTCATTCAATATATAGACTACCTATTACATAGTCATAACCCAAATAGGAAAGTAGAATGCATAATCAAGATAGGAAACTAACTCTAACTTTAGCTAACAGCTATCCTAAACCCAACAGGACACTAACAAATACATCAAATATAATCCCATGATGGTCACCCATAGCCCTCCAACCGATACATGCTCTCATATATTCTAACAGAAATCAAATGAAATGGAGTCCCAAATGTTTTCAGTCGGACGAGAGTCAAAGGTCCATTTCCTAAGGTTTCGCTCTATCTAGATCTGGTTGATGGTGGGGCAAAAAGCAAGCTTACCCACAATCTCACAAACAGAAGTCCTGATAAATGACATGTCCATCCATAATCACTCCCTCTGAAAAGGGAGAATTCTCCACCTTCTAGGCCAACACTTGGCAAGCACTCCTTCCCAAATGGCAAATAAATACAAGGCAAGCGAAGAAAAGATGAACTTTATCTTCTGGCTCAATCCCACAAAGGTAGCACAATGGGGAAACAAAAATCCTTCAATGAATAAGGAAAGATTGCGTTACCCTCACCCCCCACCCCCTCCACCCTCTCACCCCAGCACCCCTAGATTGCTTGTGGCTAGCCTCCCCACTTTCCGTCCATATTGGCCCATGATGGTTTTGGTTTTTGTTTAGTTTTGTTTCACTCCCCTTGGGTTGGCTTCTCCTTGTTGGCTTAAGCCTCTGTCCCCCCCCCCCCTTTTTCCTTGTATATACTTCCTCTCTTGGTAATGAATTATTTATTCATCCAAAAAAACAAAAAAAATGAAAGATTGCATCGGAAGGCAGTTAGCGAGGGCTCACCAAGTGGAGAAGCTTTGGCAGGGGATATGATTCTTGAACCAAATTAAATTGTGCCAAGGAGAGGAGGTGCCATGAGACATGACAAAATCCCAAGCTGCCTTAGAGTTGAAGAGCTTTGACGGGGAGGGGGACCATATAAAAGTATCTTCACTTCTTTGCTGGTGTCTAAATGGATGGCAGAGACTTCCAGATATCAGCAAGCTAGGGAGAGGGGTCCAGATGCCCGAAGTCAAAATGTCTGCAACTAGAGAATGCTTGGAGAGCCCAGAATTATAGATGACTCTGCCACCTATGACATGGGACAAACTCCCAGCGGATGCCAAGAGTCCAACTAGACTTTTTATCTCACCCGAACGACTACTTTCACAAACACAAGTGAGAAATAGAAAAACATTTTATAACTGAAACTCCCCCACTTTATATGTAACATTTTGTTCGCTTAGGCTACTTAAATGTTTAGTATATACATAGTTACATATAGCTAGTTTCAATTCATCCCTAGAGGCATCTAAATGTGGGAGCTCATCTGCTAAGGAGTTACTTGGCCTTGGATATATACATGACAATATTTGTTTTAATATGCACCCGCCAACAAAAACATTTGTTCAAATATGTGTTGAACTATGACTTTCCACATCAGTTGCAATTTTGTTTCTTTTTAAATTTTAATAAAATGGGAATAATTGAGGCAGTTCTTTTATTATTTATTCTATATTTTAGGTGAAAATGTTAGAAGCACTTCAAGATATTGAAATAGCTTCCAGACTAGTTGGCTTTGATGGTGATAATGATGAGTCTCTCAATGAGAAATATAAGAAGCTTAGGTGCAATATTACTCCACTGCCTCACGATAGTGATGATTACCGGTTGGTTGAAAAATATCTCCTCACTACCCATGCACCAACACACAAGGTGAGTTCTTATTGGTTCGTTTAGCACTAAAGTATCTGTAATATGTTTTGGTTGCTGTTTATCCATTTGGATTGAATATTGTGGTCAACACTCAGGATTGGTCCCTTGAACTGGAAGATGTTTTCACACTTGAAAGAGAAGGAGAATTTGATAAGTTTGCACCCTACCGAGAGAAACTTCAAAACAGAATGCTCTTGTGGCATGGTAAGATATGATCATACACTCAAAAGGAGAACATTTGTATTTGGTTTGCCAACGACAATGAGCATTGAGTTTCCTTTTCTTTTCACACACCAAGATTGCTCCGAAGACAGACGATCTAAGTGGTAAGATCTTACGCCAGAGTCCAGACACAAGAAGCATTAAGGGAGATTGGAATTGTTTATAAGGAGTCCAAAACGAAGGAGACTCGAGTACACCCAATCAAACCATATACTTTTCCATTTTACTTACCGGCTTCCAGATCAGCTTGATAATACTCACAAAGTTGACAACTTTAAGACGCCTCAGACTAGGACACCTTAAAATTTTTGGGAGACAAATAGCAGACCAACTTAGAGGGTGAAGGAATCTAGAGCATTCAGAGCCTTTACAAAGAAAAGCAGCAAAAAGAGATTACAACTTAGAAATAATGGACTTAGGCAACCCATAAATGCCCGACCAATTAATGTACGAGGACTAGAGAACTGATCTAATAAGATCTAAGCGGCTTACATAAGATAGGAAGTAATTTTTCTTTCCATAGTTGGAGATGCTTTTTGATGAGATCAACCATAAGAGTGCAGTGATAAGTGGACAACCTTGCCAGGATCAGAGGCATCCCAAGTAGCTAATCGGGAGGTGGCTAATGGAGAACCTAGTCTTTTCAAGAAGAGAGGCCTTGATCAACTCTGAAACCCCCACCTGAAAAATGAGAGATTTTCCTGGATTGATGCGAAGATCATACATAGATTCGAAGACTCCAAACAATGCATAATAGACTCCAAGGAAGTATCATTGGGTTTTGAGAAATTTATCAAATCATTTGCAAAAGCAAAGTGAGTAAACTTGATGGCCTTACACTTTGGAATGGTGGATATGAGATGCTGATCAGTGAGAGAACGAATGCTTCTAAAGAAGATTTCCATAGCCAAGGTGAAGTTATAAGGCGATAGGGGGCACCCTAGACGAATCCCGACCAAAGAAGAGATAACCTACCGGACTACCATTGACCAAAACTGAGAAGCAAGGGGTACAATACATTGGAATATCTAGTTACGAACACCGCTGAAATCTCATCTTAGTCAAGAATGAAACTATTATCCCATTTTAAAGAATCAAAAGCCTTGTGAATTTCAATCTTCACAATGGCAACTGGAGAATGGGATTTCCCATCAAACCCTCTCACAATCTCATCACATAGGAAAATGTTATTGCTGATGCTTCTACCTGGATTAAAGGTCGACTAATTTTCGTTGACAAGAGGATCGATCACAAGCTTGAGTCTGTTGGCTAGAATCTTAGCAATGAATTTATACCAAAAATTGCATAAAGAGATAGGTCTGAATTCATTCATAGACTTTGCTCCCGCTTTCTTAGGGAGGAGACAAAGGAATGTATGGCTAATCCCTTTGTTCCAGCTAGGATTATAGAAAAAACTCTTGATTGATTTGATCAAATCCTCTTTAATGATATCCCACACGGAGGAGAGAAATCGATACTAAAACCATCTGGGCTAGGAGCTTTGTTTGACTTGTGAAAGAAAATTGCAGACTTGATTTCATCATCCGTGGGAATAACTTGGAGTATACTAACCAAGTTGCTAGGGATAAATTTGTTGATGATCCCTCTTGGGCTTGTATTTTTTTCCCCCCTCTGTCCTTTGTATATTCTTTCTCTTGGTAATAAAGTTATTTAATCATCCAAAAATTAAATTTGTTGATAAGACCTTTTCAGGTTGGGGAAAGTCGATTTTGAGTTAGAATTGAACAATTCCTTGAAAAAGTCAACAACCATTGACTTAATCTCATTGACACTACGAACCTGGGTGCTATCTGGGGCAATAAGCATAGGAATGGAATTGATGATGGTTTTTGCCTTCATAGACCGATGGATGTAGGCCGAATTTGTGTGTCCCAGATCCAACCATTTAATTCTAGATTTTTGTCTCAAAAATCTTTCCTCCTAGGCAAGAAGGGAGGAAAGGCAGGATGACTCATTCTTTTCTTCCTCAGCTAAAGAGGAGTTGAGAGGATCAGATTGGCGCTTCACTTGAATAGGAGTATGCTTATTCCTGCAGTCAATGACCTGAGAGGAAATGTTCCCAAAGGAGTTAGTATTCCATACTTAATGAGCTTCTTTCACATTTTGGAGCTTCTTGGCAAAGGCAATAAGAGGGGAAGAGAATGCTTGGAAAGGTTTGAGCCATGCCTCCTTAAAAATGGAAACGAAGTCAGGACGAGAGGACCACATATAAAAATATTTAAAGGGTTTGGGAACAAAAGAAATGTAAGGTTAGGCTAACAAGGATATTGGGCTGCGATCGGAGATACCTGAAGACTTGAAGGAGGTATGGGAAGAAGGAAGTGAGCCAAGCTTCGTTAACCACCATTCTGTCCAGCTTATAGGCAATACGAGCATCTTCAGATCTTTTGTTATTCCAAGAGAGCTCAAGGCTAGACCATCTAAGATTGCTAACAATAATATCATTGATGCAGTCGTTAAAAGCATCAACATGGGTAGTGTCAAATGGCCCGCCAACTTGATTTTCATGTCCAAAATGAACATTGAAGTCTCCACAGATCCCCTAAGGGAGGGACCCAGTTTGGGTGGCCGTATGCCGAATATCATTCCAAAGGACCTCCCTATCAGCAGCTCGGTTAGTGGCATAAATGGCTGTGAATAGAGAAGTAGAGCTGTGGGAGGTGATAGAGATGGAGAGATGAAGATCCTGAGGAGAGGAGGAGGATAAAAGGGAGACAGAGAATTTGGAAGAGAGTTAAGACCCCTAAGGTTCCAAACCAGGCCTTGAGACATTTGGCCTGGTTAGGAGAGCACGTCAAAAGATCTGAGAAGAGAAGCTAGGCACAACAGAAGCAGAGCAATGCTTAGATCTACGCTGGTAGGAGCAAAAGGTCAAGGAAGCTATTGACATCTCATTTCAAGGGCGAGGATGGGCCTCTTGTTTTCACTTTTGCAAATAGGAAGTGGAGGCATGAGACTTTGTTGGCGAAGGAGTTAATCCAATCGGGTTGTGGATAACCAAATCTTAATGAGTAGGTCCAATAGAAGGAACATCAGAGAGGGGCTTGGGTTGCTAGAGTGGGCTTGAAAACAAGGAGGCCCAATATTAGTGATTTGGTCGTTCTCATCCAGGGAAGGAGTGCTCAAAGAAGTGGTCGAAGTTGGTGGGCCAGAATGGAGAGGAGCAAAATGGTTCAAATACGAAGCAGGGTCAAGAGAGGATAGACCATTGGTGGTTGGACAGATCCAGCTCAGCAGAGGACGGAAGCATCTCAACCAAAGGGGTTGATAACTTCAATAGACTTCAATGGGGAATTAAGGATATTCCAGAAGTGGAGAAAACCGACAATATCTCATATGGAAGGCGAGGCATAGGGAGGGCGACCTTGATGGAGAAGGCGATCGACTACCAGTGGAGGATCTGCTTCCAGGTTTCAAGGTTTCTTCCACTGATGTGCAGTTGGCTTGAGAGCGAACCTTCAGGGAGCCAACAACTTTGCTACCACCAAGGGACAGAGGTTCCTTAAGGCTCTCAACCTGGAGAACCGAGAATCTGTTTTTCCCAGCGGGTAACGGATAACTGGAGAGGAAGGTCTAACCGAAGGGATTGAGGAGGTCGCCATTCATTCTCAACCTGCTGTTGGAAACAAAAGTTCTCTCCGTCTTGAATGGAGATAAGAGGAAGGAAGAGCATGGCTGCAGATATATCAAAATAGATTTTGGCATAGGCCAATCTATCCTTCCGATTAGTTCTAGCATTAGAATAGAGATGCTTGACTAGAACTAATCCAACAATGCTCAAGCCTTCAGAACAGCAGAAGTGCAAGGGAAGCCTAGGGAAGGAGACCCAAAGAGGAATAATGGAAAAGTCAACACGGTTAAGGAAAAGCTGCCTAGGCAAAGGATGAAGGAAAATAGGCTTTCTACCGACTAACCAAGGCCCACCATCTAAACATCTCACCTTATTTATTTTCTTCGGAGAATTTTTGAACATGAAAAAGCCATGGTCTAAAAGTTAGATTTCCACGAAGCCAACTGGACGCCATTTCTCCAACAGGGATGCTTTGACCAGGTGGAAGGGGGGACGGCTCCCTAGGAAATGGCCAATGAGAGAGTTAGTCCATTGGGAAGTTTCAACATCGAGAATTTCTTTTGGAAGAATGGCTAACAAGACATCCACAATCTTCGAGGGGGGACAAAGTGCAGTGCAAGTTTGAAATGGGAGTTCCAGGCCATTCTGGGAGGGATGAAAGGGTGAGAGGAGAGTGAAGGGGAAGGAGAAAGATGTGGCGACAAAGATCTGAGAGATGCCGGCACCTCTACAGGGAGCTCAGCCAAGGTGGCCCGTACTGGAGGTGGGAATTCAGTGGAGGAGAGCCATGGAGATTTTTAGGGAGAAGGTTCTCTTAATCCCCAATGTTGATCTCTCCCCCTGTAGAAACGCAACCCTAAAACGATGTAGAAGATAATGGAAAAACAAAACAAACAATGCACACGGATTTTACGAGGTTCGGCAAAGTTGCCTATGTCCTCAGTGAGATGAGATCCTGCTTCACTATCAATGGAGAATAGGGTTACAGCGCTTGTCCTCACACCTCTCAGTATTGCTTGCATTACAGAGAAAGAAACCCTCGCTACAAATGTATAGCGAAAAACTCTAATCCGAAAAGTACACAGTTGCCCTCAAATAAAAAATTTGAGTGGGGGGCTGTGCCCCCCTACACCCCCTACTATGCAGCGGGACCGCCGTCCTTCCTGTTTAGGTGCTACACCAGTACTCCCTGGATTAAACTGCGACGGAATACAAGGCATCATACACCAACACCCCCCCACTTCTTATTCTCCTTCTCCCTGTGAATTGAATCGATGTGATTTTAATGGTAAGATAATCCTTCCATTTAACTGATGATACACTAGGAAATTCTCAGTAAATAAAATGAGAGTTTAGGGGAAAAAAAGATCGCCCTTTTTAAAAAGTAGCAGAGGGCTTACAGTCATATTAAATGATTTAAAAGATCCAAAGCCAGTAAGTTGAATTCAAGAAGTAATAGATGGAAAATTACTGTAAGAGTTATATCGATTTCAGTAGATCACATTTGGTAAATCACAACAACAGTTGATGTTCAAGATGGTCTAAAAGAAGAAACTGTTCATGAATTGGATGGTCATGATGGTAGCAACAACCTGATTTTTTGTCATGAAAATAATGGTCCAAGGAGGACACCCAAGATATCGAGCACTATAGGGAAGCCGAGTCCAAGCATCTCACTGCTGTCACTTCTCCTAGGTGGCAGAGGTGTTGCACCGGTGGGACTGCGGTTGTAGAGTTGGGGTGGGGGAGGTGTTGCAATAAGAAAAGAAGAAGAAGAATAAAGGGCGGGGTTAGAGTTGCGGAGGTGGGTAGTCAGCAGGGGTGGGGGTGACGGTGTTGGGGTGGGAGTTGATCATTGATGAAAACACAGTGGATTCGCAGGCCAGAGAGGGTGAGTCTTGTATAGAGAAAGAAAGGAGCAGGCGGTGGTGGCTCCCACAATTAAAAATTGAAACAATTGAATAAAAATAGATAAAATAAAAATTCAAAGATTTTAAATCTACTGATCCTATAATTAAGTAGGATATTTTGGGAAGTTCAGTTTCGTTTTTTTTTATGGGTCGCATGAGCAATAACTAACTTTGGGGATTAAGTAAATCTTTTAACTAGCGGGTGTAAAACAAATTTTAAACTTAACTTATATTGTAATTCAATTTTTTTTTTAATGTAATAGATCAAAGCATAGTTTTTAAGGCGCTGGTAAGGCGGCGCGCTGATGCGATCTAGAGATGGTAAGGCAGTACTCCGCCTTATATGAAGTGGCGCCTTATGGGTTTTTTTGTTTTTTTAAACACATTTTAAAATTACTTGATGAAGATTCCAAATATAGATTTTTTATTGGTAGGTGTATGACTTTGTTAATATTTGAGATGTATGGGATCAACTTTACACCACCAAAAATAACTAAAACAAACAAAACAAAAACACGATTCATAAACAGCGTTTGGATTTTGTCAAGGGTTTTAAGAAAGGGCTTTGAGAAGGAATCAAGGAACAAGGAAGAACCACTTATCTAGGCGACCATTTCGCTTCGGCAGCGGTGAGTTTGCTCCGGCAGCGGTGAGCTTCATTTTTCTTTGATAGGAGTAGAAATATAGTGGATGACCTTAGGGCTTAGGCACTCATTTTGGCATAATAGAGGTAAGTATAATAAATACTTATATTTTTGATGTCATCTTTTCTTTATGTTTATAATTTTGTTTCATAATTATGTATTTATATCATATGTTATAAATACTAAGTTTAGAAGTCTTTCTTTGAGTGTGTTTTTCTGAGTGTTCTGTAAACATTTTGTGAGTAAGAGTGTTTAAGAGTGTATTCAAGTGTTCAAGTGTTGTTTTCCTCCATTGTCTGTAAGCTCAACGTCTTGATGTAAGTATACTACTACTTTCTGTTTGTATCCTTCTTTTGTATTATGCTTGCTGTTAAGAAATTATAAGAGAAGATTGCTTTCATAGATAGTTTGATTGATCTTCGAAGAATGAAGGAAAAAGAATACTTTTTGAAGAACATTATCCTTCTAATTCGGATCGTCAAATGCTTCATGAGAAATGGGTTTCTCATATGGAAACTCACAAAATTAATATTCCTTTTTTCTCATGGTTAAAACTGTATCTTCTTGAAAATCGATCCTCTAACACTCCCCAGGTTAGTGAGATTAAGAAGATAACCACCACTTTTATTTCTCAGGAAGGAACAGAAATTGATTCTGTCCATCCTCCCTTTCAAGCCTTAAAAATAGGTGATAAAAAATTTGCAGTTCCACTTAAAACTACTAGCCAATCTGCTAGACCTTTGACTGAAACTCAGCTTAGTCACGTTGTTGAACAAAACAACTATACTAATCTTTGTCTTCAGTCAATTGGCAACCAAACTGATCGTATTGAGACCATTGTCAATTCTTTACATCCACATACCCCATCTACATCTCATACGACAACTAAGTTTGATTGGCCAACCTTTGCTTCTCAACCCAGAAGCATTCCTTCTAAAGAGTCTACTTCTCAAACTAGAAGTAATCAGTTTGTCCTGTTTAAACCTCCTCCTGTCCTGACCATTCCTCCTAAAAAGAAAATGGAGTCTACCATTCTCGATGAAATTGTAACTAGACTTCAAAAACTTCAGGTCACAAAGGACAACCTTGACAAACTTGTAGACAGTCAGGCTCTCACTCTTTCTCTTGCTGATCTATCCGATTCTGAAATCGAAACAGCAGAAAAAGAATTCCAATCTATGCTTCCTAATCAGGCAGCAGTTCCTGAGTCTCTTCCTCAGCTAAATCAAGTTATGGGAAGAACTCGCAAAGTTATGCCTACCGCTCAAACAAATTATTATTATCCTCGACCTTCTCCTGCTGATTGTCAATTCGAACTTGAAAAGGACAATTCCAATTTCCCGGCTGATGGTAATACTATTTTCGAGTGGAATATTGATGGTTTATCTAAATATCAAATCATCAATGTGCTGAAACGGATGTTAATGTATGCTACTGCTGCAAAGCTCAATCATTCATCCGATTCTGATGTTGCTAAAATGATAGCAACTGGATTTTCCGGCCAACTCCGTGGTTGGTGGGATTTTTATTTGTCTGAAGAAGTTAGACAACAGATAATCGGTGCTACAACCAGTGTTCCGCAACAGCTGACTGAACAATTAGCTGATGGTAATTATGCCCAGCGAACTGTTTATGTTAATCATGAAGACGCGGTTAATACTTTGGTTTACACCATCACTCTTCACTTTGTTGGACCAGCTGAAATTCTAGCTGATCGAACAAGAGAACAATTAATGAATCTGCGATGTCCTACACTATCTCATTATAGATGGTATAGAGATGTCTTTTTTGCTAAAGTCTTCTCCAGAGACGATTGTAACAATGCTATATGGAAAGAAAAGTTTCTCTCTGGATTACCTCCTTTATTTGCTCAAAAGGTCAGGTATCGACTTAAGGCAAAACATAATGGCACTATTCCCTTTGAGCAATATACCTATGGGGAATTAGCTGCTGAAGTCTGTAATGAAGGTCTTCAACTCTGCACAGATCTTAAATTAAAGAAACAATTGTCTAAAGAGAGACAAGCTGGATTCCGAGAACTCGGAGATTTCTGTGAACAATTTGGATTTGAAAAGGTTTGTCCATCAGGTTCGAAGAAAACTCATCGGAAACTCTCTAAGTTTTCCAAGCCTAAATACCAGGCTAAACCATATAAGTCTAAGCCTAAGCGCTTCTTTAAGAAACGCTTTTCTAAATCCCGTCCTCAAAACACTTTTCCAAACATACCCCCTGTTTGTTATAAATGTGGAAAGGTAGGACATTTGATGATTGATGATTGATGATTGATGAAGATGAACTTCGTTTATTCACTTTATTGATTTGTTTTCTTGATGAATATCTTACATTGGTATGAACATGAACCTTTAATATTTATTTAACATATGAGTAATAGGATTCAACTAGGATTTGAGCCAAATAGATTGGTTTTATAAAAAAAATTACACAGGAATGCTTTGGTCAATAAGGCGACGCTTTATGCCCGCCTTATCGCTAAGGCGCTCTGAAAGACCCTCAAATGTCTCCGTCGCCTTACCGCCTTAAAAACTATGGATCAAAGTAATTTGTTATTAGAGAGATGTAAACCATGTCAAAATGGTAACTAGTGGGTGTAAGAACTTTGTTATTAGAGAGTTGTTGACTAATCAGTTCAAATGTAGAGGCTTCCTTATATTTTGAACCGTTCAAAAAATTGTAGACACTGTAATTCAAAGTAATATTTGAGTTTCTTTATATCAGAAGTCAAATAGTTCTTTTCCAGTTACAATGTTGAAGACCAATTTTACCAAAAAAATTTATCAAGAGTTTTTCCCATATCGTTATATAGAAAAAGCAAAGAGTGATTGATTCAACTAGTGGCAAATACCTTGAATAAATAAGAACTGGGCCAAGCAGGAAGGAATTTTCAATCTTCCTTAAGCTGGGATCTTTGGAATCTGCACAATCAGAAAAGCCACATTCACAGCCCCATGAACATTGTATATCCATTATCCCAAATTCATTAAAGTAAGGAATAGAAGTCCTTGAAGGTAAGAAAGCCTACCAGCAAAAAATGTAGGAGCTGCAACAGGAGTACCCTTGATATGAGCCATATAGAACAGAGTATAAATATGGGGAATAAGGCGGTAGCGTCTCATTAACGCTAGGCGGCAAACTTCTTCACACTAAATGGACAGAACTAATTAAGCATTGATTGTCACATGGTTTCAGAAACTTCAACTACGAAAAATGTCATGAATAGAAAGACAAAAATACTTTCTACCAAAAAAAAAAAAAGATAAAACTACTAATAATGCTTGATCTGTGAAATGAATCTTTCAGATATGCATGGAGGATCAAAATGCAGATATTAAAGATTCAGTTATGAGATCCAACAGCACACAGAAAAGCAGCAAATCTTCAAACATGCTAGAGCCTAGATGATCAGAATGCTGCCATCAAACTGATAAAGAGAGAGTCCATAAAGCGGGGGCGGGGTTAAAACTGGGTCAAGGCTGGAACAAAAAATTTGGGTCACTCTATAGCTGTCGAGCAGCAAGAGAACAGGGCAGCAAGGGCCATCGAGTGAAGCATCTTCTAGAAGAAAATCTTGGAGAATATTTTCTGCAGCACAGTTTCCTGATCTGGTTGTTACTTCAGCCTTCTAGAAGATCAGAGCAGCTTCCATCGATTTCTTCCACATGAAGAGATTTCATTTCTGGGGGTTAAGAGATTTATTTCCCTTTTGTGTTTGCTTAGTGGTTAAGTAGTTAATTTCCTTTTATTTGTTAAACAAAGTATTTCGTTGTTATTTCTTGTCAAGCAAGTAAATTAGTTTAGGAGAATTACTTGGTTTCCTATTTGGTGATTTCATACTTTGTAAAGGCTTCACAACCATTGTAAGGTTTTGATAGATTTGAATTAATGAAAATTTGAGAAGCTATCTTCCATGGCTGACAAAATCAATTTGAGAGGGTGAGATGCCCAGATGAAGGTGAGAGGCCTTGACCAAAACCACCATTCTTCTTCCTCCTTCTCAACCCTCCATCGAATTTCTTTTGTTCTTTTGTTTTACATTTACTTTTTAAGTACTGAAGATCATTATCAGATTTACAAATCCATCCAGAAAGATTGAAGATCAGGATCCAGCTCTACAGCCAGAATCAAACCAGACCTTTTAGGGTTTTGATACCCAATCGAGACCTCCTATATTCCAGACAAGAGGCCCACTTCAGCCCCTCTTTTGAGGGATGATCAGGTGCACCAAGAGGGGAGCTTAACCAGAGTTTTGTAGCCTATAGTGGCTGGTAGCTGCTATCGTCAGAATTCTCCCAATCTGCCAAGATTTAGACCTATTTGTGAGAAGACTTTGGACCGGATGTTACTCCACCAAAAGGCTATTGAAGGAGCCCTGTTAGGGTTTTGCGGAGACCCCAAGGAGAGAGGTTCAATCCATCTTTGAGCCCCTTCCTAGGGCTGGTTTGTGTGCTACAGGAAATCACTAGATTTGACCTATATCAAGCTGCTAAGAGCAAAACTAGGGTAGAACGCTCGAATGACCAGAGAGGTCAGTCAAGCCTTTATTTATAATAGAGGTCACAAAAGAAAGGAAGCAAAATTACAAGTTTGCCACTCCCTCCAGCCGACTCTCATTAATTAGAGTCGGTTAGAGGGCGAAAGCCTAGGAATGCCCCTGTGGCAGCCTAGTACATTATTCCAACACTCCCCCTCAAGTTAAAGCATAGGTATCACACATGCTCAACTTGACTAAAGAAGGATGAAACAATTTTCCTTCTAATCCCTTAGTGAACACATCAGCTAACTGATCACCAAACTTCTCCAAAGGAACACAAATTAATCCTACATCTAATTTCTCTTTGATGAAGTGTTTGTCAATCTCCATGTGCTTGGCGCAATCATGTTGTATGGGGTTATGGGCAATACTGATAGTAGCCTTGTTACCACAGTAGAGCATCATAGGGAGACGAACATGAATACCAATATCTTCCAGTAAGGTGCGTAACCACAACTACTCACATATCCCTTTTTCCATGGCATGAATCTCTGCTTCAGCATTAAATCTAGCCACCACATTTTGCTTTTTGTTGCGCCAAGTGACAAGGTTCCTATCCACAAAAGTACAATCAAGGTTCGATATCTCGTTTCGTTTTGGTGTTTCGGTGGGTTCAGAATCACCAACTCGGCGAGACCTTGGCGAGTTGGTGTATTTTTTTTTTTTTGACTCGGTTGACTGTTTCGGTGGTCAAACGACCATATTTTGGCCTGAAACTTGTTGGGTAGCTTGTTTTAAGATAAGAATCAAACGTAATCCTCCACAACTGCCAAAAAGACTGAGTCATCTACATGCTGAAGGTATGTAGAAGAAAAGGAACCTGCCATTGAGCTACTATTAACTAATGGTTCCGACATGTACGGGTTAGTTGGGTATGAGAATAAATTGTCCACAAAGCCACCACCATGTGACTGGGTTTGGGAGCCATAGTCAGTAGACTCAATACCAAGAATGGATGAACCAGATGTATGCCCCATCCTAGTGAATAGACCATAAGGTCCATGATAATAGGACCAGGTGCTCTCTCCAGTAAATGATGGGGAACGCCATTGCCCACTCCCTCTACTCTCACTGTGAGGATGACTATCCCCTCCACTCAAACTCATTCCGCCAATAGAAGTAGATAGACTATCAACATCCATACAATCTCGCTGCCCATCTCCATTGAATTGGCAACGAGGCCCTCTAGTGTAACTTGAACTCCTCCCTTCACCTGATAGACGGGCACCGTGATCAACATCTTATGTGGCATACTTAAACTGACTCTCCCTAGTGAACCGCACTAGGTCCCGCTGAGGCTTTGACTCAGCCTGTTCATACTGCTCTCAAACTTCCTCAAATCTATCACCACCTCCACCACCATCACCATCACCATCACCATCACTATGTAGTGTACCATCATGTGTCTGTGTTTGAGTCTAGGTGTCGGTACGACCACCTGATGAAATGGACCAATCATCATCTTCATCATCTTTATCCCTTCTAAGTGCAGGCTCGAATGGCCAGGGGGCTGTGAATGTACCCTTTCCTCTGTAGCCATATAATCATCAACATCGATCGCCATCTCTCGCACTACATAACTGGCCTACCTCCCAACTGATCCATCAATGGCTTGCCTCTATCCCTCACCCAGTCTACTAGAGGATCCTCTTCATCTGAGTAAATTTGGAAAAATAAGCTAGCTTGATTTGGCCCCTATCATTCTCCATACCCATGCGTATGTGCTGCATCCTCAGTCTCATATTATAGTGCACATACACCAAGTTAGAGAGACGTTGTGAACCCAACCTATTCCGCCTTTTTGAGTGGATGAATGAAAATACACTCCAATTTCTTTCACAACCAGAAGCAGAACATGTCTGGGAGAATACTTTGATGAAAAAACTTTCACTCTGATAGAGTCGTAGAACAACCATTGGTGAGTAACATATATATAGTTGACATCCATAAAAGCAATATTTATCATAAAAAGTAACAATTTATGTTAATGAAAAATGCATTTTTAAACCAGAAAAATAAAAAAAATATTTATGTACCAAAAAACAAATTGACTCTGTGAGGTCATAGATCGACCTCTAGTGTGACATATAAAAAATCTAGAAGAATCCAACATGCATTCATGCATTATTTAAAAAAATAAAAAATAGTTTTGGGGAAAGAACTTTACCTTTCCTAAGCTTGGAATGTGTAGATCTTGTTGTAGGAGTGATTTGGAAGTCAAAATGTGTGATGATGTGGCTAATCAAGAGGCTTGTTGGAGTGATTTGTGTTCAAAATGTGCAAATGGAAC